>NW_015387213.1:190235-211559 GCF_001527695.2 Protobothrops mucrosquamatus
ATGAACATCAATAAATCCCGTCACAGATCCCAGTTAACTGACCAACACCTCAGATCTATTCTGCGAATTGCTACAACAAAGCTAACGCCTGACTTTGATGCCTTAACAAGAAAGGGAGACCAACAACACTGTTCCCACTAAAATTGAAGGTACTATTTTATTAAAGAAATACATTGCATAAAAGTTTTGTAAAATAACTTTTTATGCTTTTCTACCTTAAATTAATCTAAACATTTAATGTTACAAATGTAAATTTAATTTATATTAATTCACACATACACACCGTCCATCTACTCTTGGTCTGGCCCCCGGGTCCAATATATGAACCCATTGCGGCCCTCGAGTCAAAAAGTTTGCCCACCCCTGGTATACACAATCTGCTAAGACCTCAGCCAGCTCAGCATTTTTAGCAACCACTTGCTCTTTATGGCAAGAAGGTGTTTTCAGCACTCACAGAACAATTGGAATAGCAGAGATATAGCTTAAATGGAAGGTATTGGAGGAGTTAGTTATAATGCATTAGACCTGCATGAATCTGTGATTCAAACAGGATGATGGGGGCATAACTGACTTTCCCAGACTAGGAAGGTCTGCAACTTGAGCACAAACTAAAGCTTGGCAATTTATTTGCCTTGGCTTCAGTCTCTATCTCCTTAAGCAGGAACTGAGTCCAAGAAGACACCCAAAACATGGTTCTGCTCTAAAGGGGAATGTGACACCATCCCAAACCAACCTTAGAAGTGGAACTGGGTCAGATTGATCCCTTACAAAAAGCAATTCTGTATTGGGGCTTAATTTAAGCTTGTTTTGACACATACTGCCTTTAAATGCATAAAGTAGCAAGAATGGGAGAGGTAATGGCTGCAGGGAACAAGTTGCAATGCAATCATTCTGTTAGATCTTTATTGGAAAACCTTGCTGGAATGTGAATCCTAATTCTGAGAATACATTAGGCCTACTACCCTACTTGCTCCTTAATTAGGGGGCTGGTCTGTTCCAAAAAGTCTGTTCTACAGCACTCTATAGTCTGAGAAAAGAGCTTTCTAGTTACTCAAACACTGGTACCCTAAGGATGGAGAAGAGTGACAAAAGCGATGGAAACTCTAGCAAAAGTTTAAATAGTTCCACGATGCCCAATCTTAATGTGTATGCATCTCTCAATTAACTGGAGGCATTCTGGCAACCAGTAACCATCTCTTTCCTTTTCTATTCTAGGTTCAACCTTTTCTTTCCATTTTCCTACCTTCTATTTAACTACAGCCCTTTTTATCCGATTGAACCAAATGTTTGATCCCAGAAGCAGATTATTTTCTTCCTTTAATGCTACTTTAAACTTTCCTGTCGCAAGCAATACAAATTTTAGGAAGGTGCTCTAGCAGAGTTCAGTTAGTGCTGAAGCAAAGTGGTTTTTGCTAAATCAAGAGCACTTTCATTTTCCAGGAACCAGAACTTCGGCTTTTCCTTCCTTATTGCTAAAAACGGAAACCCTGGTTTCCGGCAGATGAGGGAAATTACTTGGAAAGGATGTAGCGGCTAACCCCATAATGTTGTAGCCTGTGCCTCACTTTTGTATGTATGTATGCATGTCTGCCCAAGGAAAACAATGTTGCTATCACAAATACAGACCACTTGTTTGTTCTTCCTCTCGAGTGCTCAAGAATCAGAAGTCCTACCCATGGAGACCTGGACCAGTTCTTATCCAGAGTGAGAGAACTTGAGTTTATTGGGGTGGCAGCAGTGCAGCAACTAAGACAGCTGGGTAGATTTTCTCAACTAGATCACTGGCTGGATTGATCAATGTAGTTTTGGGTTTTGCTTATTGGGAAATACAGCCATGAAATATTTCAATGCAACTGAACAGTTAAATAGCCAATTGGACCAGAGTTCCTAGAAATGTTTAAAGAAGATACTTTGATCCACGTTACACTGAACATTAACAAATTATGTGCTACAACTAAGTTTATTAATGGAAGTGCAGAGGTGTCTCGTGACCTCTTGACTGTTAAGTTGAGGGCAATTTTGCTTTGGAGAATAAACAAAACAGCAGTCAAACCCAAAGTGCAATCTTGCACTCCAGGCACCATGGGACAGATCATATGAGACTAAACAAGCCAGGAGGTTATCAACTTTCTGGTTCCCCAGAGTTTAGACAGACGTTCCCCTGTCCTTTGCTCCCATTTGTTTTTCAGCTGGAGCTGTCGGGAATTGTGCCAGGAAAAGATGGCAGGGAAAGCATATTCCTCACCATGAAGCAATGACGCTAGCAGGAATTGAAATGATCATTTGATTACAGTAGCCCAGTGTTTCAGAGGTACTTAAAATCAAATTGATTTGCCAGCCTATGTTGAAAAATAATGGAATACTAAAATCCCATTAAACAACCATGAGAAGTAGTAGCAGCAAATACATCCATTTTAATTTTATTATGATAAATATAACTCGTAAAAACAAAAACTCTTTTGGGGGCCTCCGTAATTTTTAAAAGTGGGAAGGCATCCTGAGAGGAAAAAGTTTAAGAAGCACTGCTGTAGGCAAACAAATAGCTGATTAAGAAAAGAAATGTAAAATTTTTCCTAGAGCATGGTTGGGTTTCTTCCTATATTTATTTTAAAAAAATAAACGTCATTCTCTAGCAGACAATAGAAATGAATTGTGGGGTTCAGTAGGCCATCACTTTCTCTGCAAGCATCAAGTTGGAAACTTTTTTTAGAGGCTTCTAAATTAAAATAGGGGTGGTGTGATGGTTCAGCGGTTAAGACACTGAACTTGTCAGCTGGAAAGCTGGCAGCCTAGGTTTGAGACCTAAGCGCCACACGATGAGCTCCCATCCTTGCCCCAGCTCCTATTAACCTAGCACAGGAGTAGGCAACCTTGGCTCTTTTATGACTCGTGGACTTCAACTCCCAGAATTCCCGAGCCAGCTATGCTGGCTCGGGAATTCTGGGAGTTGAAGTCCACGAGTCATAAAAGAGCCAAGGTTGCCTACCCGATAGCATTACGAAAGCATGCAAATGCAAATAGATAGGTACCTCTTCAGGGGGAAGGTAACAGTGCTCCATGACACCATGCTGGCCACAGGACTGAGGAAATATCTTTGGACAGCGCTGGCCCAATGGCCTTGAAATGGAGAGGAACACCGCCCCTTTTAGTCGGCAAAGACTAATGGAATAAAATCTGCAGGGACTCCTTTGCCTTTACCTAAATTAAAATATCTATTGTTTTTGTCCACTGGATTAAAGTTCCAATCTCACTCTGCAGCAATCCTAAAAACTGCAACAAAGCATAGACTATTGCTCAGGCACTGGGCACTTCACTACATCATAATTTTTGCCTTCTTTCTATCTCCAACCCATCACAAATCAATTTGAAGGCTTCCTTCAATGATCATCATTTGTGCCAGACTCAAAGCACTGACATCAGTCAGGGAATCAGATAGTTCTCCTACCATTTGTTAACCAAGAAGACTTTTTAAAAAGACTACAGGTAGTATTCTACTCAAACTAACAGAGCTTCTGGAATAATAACTCCCTGGCCTAAACCCTACACTATCACCATTCCACGTACATACATGCATACCTACCTACATACCTATATACATACAATTATTAACAACTCCCTCCCTCTGCATTTCCAGTCCGTGTTTTGTCCATTTGAACTTTGGGGGGAAAATAGCAGATACATGAAGAAACCACCCCTGCTGTGAAAGTACCATTCCTTCATTCCGTTTGAAAGTCCCTACTAGATATAGTGCTGGAATAACATGGAAGCGTGTGCTTTTCACAATAGCTTTAACCATACAGTAATTGCATATCTATATGTGTATGCAAAAAATACTGAATAATAGCACATTTGGGCCTGGGGTTGGGAGATAGGATGAGGCAAGTGTTATGTGCATACCACTTATATACACAGTGGAAATAAAACTAAATTGCTGCTGCTGCTGTTTCACTCCTTCCCAATAATTGTGAAATCTACTAGAAACTGACTAGAAAGAATTTGGTGTTGAAGACTCTTGAGAATGGACAGCCAAGAAAACAAACAAATGGATCATCAAACAAATCAATGCAAAGTTCTTACGTGACTTAGCTGCCCTAATTTGATTCAGTTTGGAGACCTGATATTCAAAAGGCGTGATTTGATTCCGGTTTGTGTTTTAAAATTCAAAAGCAAACTTAACGATTCAAGCCACTAAGATTCAATCCATAAGCTCTAATGAAGAAACATCAAATGCCTGTTTTATTTTTTGATAGCATGAGATAAAAATAATAGGGATAAATGGGCTGTTCAATGCATGTTATTTCTATTGAGGATCCCTTCAATTGTTTCATTGCAAGACAGTTAAGAGGTAGCAGGAAAGGGGGAAAGACAATATAACATTCTTCAAATTATCCAGCAAGGAACCTGCTGCACTATTTGAATTTTAGTGTCTTCCTCTGTAATTCAAGCTTCTATTTTTTTTATAGTCACATCAGTTGTTGGAAAACACCTATTATCCAGAATTTAATTTTGGCTGAAAGCACTGACCTGGATGCATGACAGAGATTTAGTTGAGAAAAAAAGGGGGAGTTAAGCTCTCTCAGCTCTGCTAGCTGAATTACTCAGACGCAGCAGGCTTGGATGGGAGGTCAAGTTATGGAATGGCTGCACTCAGTAGAAATTCCACCAGCAAAGCTTCTTTCAACAGTCTGCAAATTTCAGTATTTGCTGGTTGGACGAGTCTCTCTGCCTGAGCTAACTGGGGTAAGATCCATGGGAGCAATGAATGATCATGGACCTTTTTACTTGAAGCACTCCAATAAGTAAAGGTTGCACTTATTCCAAGTGTCTCAGAGTCTCCGGTTTGTCATGTTGGTCATGGGCCTGTCCTAGTTTCTATCTGGCAACAGGATATATGTTGGATATGATATTTTGTTCGGTTGGAGCCAGAAAACATGAAGGAGGCCTCTCTAAGTCTTCTCAGAGACAGATCACACTTTAGTGAGTTTTAGACTAATAGCTGCTATAAATCTCTGGTAGAAGGGGGAATAAACTACAACGATCCAACCTAGGCACTTGATACAACTGGTCTCCTGTAGGCACTTCGAGAATATATCACCTCGTTTGTCACTGGTGTTGTTGGAATCTTGGGTGATCAGTGAAACTCTAAAAGTCCCACATAAGCCAATCTCCTTATAGCACAGCTCAGTTGGCTCAAGTGGACCAAGTCCATTTCTTGAAAAAGGAGAAAAAGGAGAGGCAGAGGACTGCCTCTGAGGACTAAGAATGACTGCTATACACTAGATCACATGTGTAATAGAAACATAATTTCAGACAACCCTTGGTGTCCTGATCCTCCTGTTACTTATTGACATTGCTTTCACTTCTCCCTTGTGTAAATAAAATAATCAGGAGAAGCTGTATTCTGAGCAAAGGTGACATTAAAATAGAATAGGTGATAGAGATAAGGAAAAAGGAACTGAGAACACGCAACACCTGGAAATCACACTGACCAGCCATAAGAACACCGAAGCTGGTCAAACTCCATATTTCTTAATTTCTATTCTCCTTTCCACTCATTGCAGTTACATAACACAAAGTTTAATAATTAAATTAAATATTACAATTAGTTATACATTTGCCAACAGCCGAGTGTAGCTTATAGTCTCTAAATCTAGAGAAATTCAGACCAAAAATTCATTCTCCAGCCTTTCATTGAAACTATAATATATTGTCCCAAAGGTGCTTTTTTCCAAAAGGCAATTGGACTTTAAATAAAAATAAAAATTCAGTACTCATCCAAGAATGAGATGAAGAAGCTTCTTGGATGAGAAGTGAAACATTTAAAAGCATTTTCAAAGAAAAAAACCCCAAGAAGTCCAGTTGCCTTTTGGAAAACAGCACCTTTGGGACAAACTATGACAGTGGTGGTGAACCTATGGCACGGGTGCCAGAGGCGGCACTCAGAGCCCTCTTTGTGGGCACGCGCGCCGTCGCCCCAGGCCTTCAGCTGGGTTTTATAAAACCTTTTCGCTTTAGTCCTCCGCCGCCGTGTGCAAAAGAAAAAAAGGTTCAATCAATCAGTCAATTTCAACTTCTTGCGGGGAAAAAAAAGATCTCGCAAAGTTGGAATTGATTGATTGAACTTTTTAGTCCCACCTAGTCTGTTGTTACCACCGCAGCCAGGCCCAGCCAATGGGCCACACCCATCCAATGGGCCACACCCACCCGGCACCCAACGATGCATAAGTGGGTTTTGGGTTGCAGTTTGGGCACTCGGTCTCTAAAAGGTTCGCCACCGCTGAACTATGACCTGGAAAATTGCAAATCTCTCTAGACATATAGGACATACTCTATACCGATTTATACTGACACCTGCCTTCAGCTGATAACCTACACTTCAGAAATTAGTTGCGGAAAATAATAGTTTGCTAAAAATTAGATGTTCTCTCTTTCTGTGCACCAGCTCTGCAAGTTATCTGTTAGGCACAGTAATATTTCAACTGCATCCCTGTCTCCGTGATAACAAAATTCATATACAGGATGTGTGTAAATTGTAAGGCTGGCATCCATCATCTTGGCTGCCTTTGACCCACAGCTGTATGCAAAGGTTAGGCATCCTTGATCATACTGCACATTTCAACGACTCCTAACAGAAATTCAATTAACCTCTGTTTGGTACAATTAAGCACGTCATTTTTATGCCAAATTTAATACGTACTTTTAATCTGCAACAGTTTTAAAGATTTAAAATTAGATAGTGATTATGGCTGGTGCAGAAGCCTGGCTCCTGTTCTGTCAGCTCTTTGTACTAGCTTCTTTAGCAGAAATAATCGCTTCCAGAAATTTCTTATAGCCACCCGAGTTAATTTAGCTTACTTGGGAAAAATTGGAAATGGCTCTTCTAAGATCCTGGAGGATGAACCTGCTCAACCTTTCCCACAGAGAACATAGGATCGATTCCAGAGACAAGGGCAATTACTGTGCCGTAAGATAGCTGCATAATCTCCAAAAATGTCAGGCTGGAATGGACTTTTGCTTGTTCTACAACTAGTACTAGCTCAAGATCTAGAAAGGGATTAGTAGTTCAGCAAATCTTGTAGAACTTATCCCTAATTTCACCTCCAATATGGGGCTCATCTAGCTATAAATCATGGCTTCTGGCTTGAATCATGGCTTCTTGGCTTCAGTTGCTGAGGTCATTTTTTTTTTTTTCGTCATTTGTTTAATTTTCTGACAGTTGTGCCAGCAAAGCAACCTTGAGCTCTGGAAGGTCATATTATGCATTGCTGCAGAGGCTCAGAGCCCAAACGGTTGAATCTCAGAAACCACAATGAGGAACTGGCAGGCAGGCAGCGAAGTAGAACAGGGGAGTCACAGTCTACAGTGTTATCACAATCCCCCCCCCCAACCCCCAATCCCCAAATGTTCTACATTTTCTTTCATGGAGGCTGGTTACACATTCTCTTCCTGGTAATTTATACAATAGGTCTTTCCCTGAGAACTGGTACAGAATGCCAGGGAAAGGCATGTACAGATGTAGGGCGTCCAAGCAGCACGTCAAAAAGTAAAAAACCAAAGCTAACACTGACTGTTTCAAAGGGGGAAATGAT
The DNA here is from genome assembly GCF_001527695.2 of Protobothrops mucrosquamatus. Classification (NCBI taxonomy): domain Eukaryota; kingdom Metazoa; phylum Chordata; class Lepidosauria; order Squamata; family Viperidae; genus Protobothrops; species Protobothrops mucrosquamatus. The sequence goes on from NW_015387213.1 coordinate 197,825, forward strand.
GAGCCTTCCTTCAAACTGAAATATTTAAATGAATACACTGAATCTCACACTAATGAACACAGGAATTATTTCAAGTTGTACTAAAATTGGAATTTTTTTTTAATGAATTCTCATGGCACGCTTTCCTAACGTTGAAGACGACGTTAAAATATGAAAGCAAACTGAACACTTAAAAACAAAAGGCCTTATGTTGCCACACATATGCTGCCAAGAAATGTTATTTTTTTTATTGTTGAATGGGCTGACAGTCAATGTTGCATTATTGATCCATGCATATTTTATACATGAATGTTATGTGTCACGATGCAGTACTCTGTGTGCGTGAAAATGTGTATGGCTAACTACTGGTGACTGCATCTACTTCAGTTAGCATCCCTCTCATCTTAGCGGTACATAAATGCATCAGCTGAGATGTTTTTGAGTTTCTCATTTAACTTCTACAAATGTATATCTCAGTTTCCAATTTAAGAAGAAAAAGGATGTTTTGCATTTTATTCACAATGTTCCCAATACGGCTTTTGCAGTCCCACAACTGTCATACATTCGTGATAGGTTTGTATATTTCATTGGAAAATTGTGACTTCAGTACATAAACCTGTTTTCTTTCATATTCCAGTTGGGGAATTGCAAAACAGATTATAGATAAGCACTTTTCCACTACACCCACTTCAGCAGCTATTGGGTGGGCAAAGTTTAGGCGTGCTTTGATAGAAAGAAGTGCATCCTTTTCTGGGTATCCAGGGGAGGCTGGGAATGACTGTTACCTTTCCCATTTTAGTGGAGAAAGAAAGATAAGTAAAAGTTGAGTTCCTCTTTAAAGTTCCAACCTTTTGCTATTGTTTTAGTGTTTTATAAACACACACACACATACACACACACACACACAAACACTTAGATCTATAGGGCAGAATTTAGTTTCTTGTTTAGAAGCATTCATCCCTACTTAAAAGAATGCTGAATTAGCAATCCCAACGGCTTCAAGATATTTACAATGTTTAATACTTAAATTTTATTGTTTTGTGAACACATTGAAAGAACGCAAAATTCCCATAAATCCTCCAAAGCGGGGTTCTTCTTTCTGCCTCTCTGCTTCCCAGCAGTTTGGACACTGTGAAGCAAATCCCACCCCCACCCACCCCCAAATGTCCAGAAAGGAAGTACAGATTCACCCTTAAACCTGACTCTCCCGTGCTCTCATTCCGGACACAATACATGCACAGAAAGGCAGTATCATGCAGATATCCAACGACCAACAAGGTATAGGCAGGATGAAGGCTGAGAACTGAAGTAGAGGCCGGAGCAAGGCGCTCAGCCTCGGAGGTGAAATGGCCATGCTGGAATCCATATATATATTTATACGGAAATATATAGATATATAGATATATGCATTTTTTTTTCCTGAACCATCCAGCCTACCTTCAACTGGAGAGGATTGTGGGAAGACTTGAGAAATCATGGGGGCCACTGCCTCACCTATGGACAGGCTGGGAGAAGGGATATAACCCAGTCTTAACGGGCCTCACATTCTGGAAAAAGGAATTCACAAACAACATGGCACAGCTTAAATAAGGGGAGAATATGAATGGATTCCCATTGTGCCCTTCCCCTCCACCCATCCCTAGGGGGGGGCATGAGTTCAGGAACACTGGCTGCACTGTAGGTCAACGAGGACCACAAACAGAAGCCAAGAACTGGGTCCAATGGGAACGGAACACTCTCTGGGATTGGACAGAAGCTCTCTCCTCCTCGTCCTAGCAGCACCGTCTGCCAGCTTCTGGCCTCGGTAAGGCAGAGCCCTTTCTCTCTCTCTCTCCCTCCCTCTCTCCATCTGCATGTTGTTCTTAGCTTCTTTCTCTCCCATCTGTGGCCTCTACAGGCCCAATCCAAGCATCAGCGGCTGCAAGTAAGAAAATGCAGAGACTTTCTCTCTTGGGTTTACTCCTCACTCTCCAGCTTCAGACTGACACTCCGGATTTTGGCTCGGGGCTGGGTGCTTCCTGTTCCCTCTCGTTCCACCTGGCTCTGTCCCCGGGAACGCAACAGCTGGCTCTGCTTGCGCAGAAAGTCAACAGGAGCAGGGCAGCCATAACTGCCTTTGCCCAAGGTGGGCCTTGTGGTTCCCTTCGGCGAGTGGGCGAGGGATGCTGCTTCCAGCTGGGCTAGATGGGCAACGTAGCCGTCTGAAAGGAACTGCAAGGAGAAAGATTAAGGCAGTTAATCACCCATTTCTAAATGAGCCACAGCCTTTGCAAAGGGGCCCTTATCACAATGTGGCACGTGCCGCCTAGTCGCTCAGCTGGCTGGGCAGGACCATGGCTGAGCCAACTCCATACCTGGCACTGGCTTTGCAATTTCTTCACAGCCCGGCCCACGATGTAAATTTGGGATGAAGGGAGCCCTAAAGAGCTATAGACTGAGATGTCCTTGGTGGAACCGTAGGCAGCTACAATAGTAACCTCTGCCTACAACAAATAAGCAAAAGACATTTTTAAATTAATTTTAGGCCCTTCCTATTCAAGCAAATGTAGAAGTGCAAAATAATTAAAATGCAGATGATAACAGTACCAAATCCATAAATTAAAATGAATATCAGCACTAATTAACTATTCAAAGGCCTGGTGAAATTGATGCATTACACACTTATGTAACACGTTAAACTTAACTCGCTTTAGACCAGTGTTTCTCAACCTTGACAATTTTAAGGCATGTGGACTTCAACTCCCAGAATTCCACAGCCAGCAATGCTGCCTGTGGAATTCTGGGAGTTGAAGTCCACATGCCTTAAAATTGTCAAGGTTGAGAAACACTGCTTTAGCCCTATTATGGACCAACCCACTTCCAGAGTTACACAGCCTGACCTGGCAGAATATGAGACAAGGCCACCAGATAAGCAAGGCCATGCAGCCTCTCCTGCAGAATGTTAGAACGGAACCAGGAGAGGCCGTTTCTCTGAGAGTTGGGCCCTACTACGCCACCTCAGTCGCATTCTTCCCTTCTTTTCCCTCTCCTTTCTCCTGTGGTCCTCCTCCAGCTTTTTCCACAAGCTCCTCAGTTACACCAGAGTAGAATCTCTATTGTATACCTCTCTTGGTTGTGCAAGAACACAAGTGATTACATACCTCTTGCTGAAGGCCCTGTAGAAAGGCAGCTTTCTGCCGAAGAGGGTCATGGGTGAGGCCATCACAGAAAGAGACAATGCCATGTGGGAAATTATGCTGAGTAAGCCAAGCCACCACTCTGTGCTTCTGCATGTCTGGACGCCCTGTCACGTAGATGATCATGAAACCAGAATCTTGCCAATGTCTACAAAAGCAAAGGGAGAGATGGAGAACAAACTAAAAACCCGGTGTTCTCCAAATATTTCAGTTTACTTCTCCTTAGCAGCCCTTCAACCGTAGTCGCTTCTAGCAAAGGGTTGTGGGAGCGGTATTTCTTAACATCTGAATTGCCTGACCCTATCGAGAGTATGAAGATAGAAGGATTGTATCTAGGGGATATTGTTGGTCCTAATTATGATAAAGCTGTAACGAAAGGGCATGTTGTGTTTGTAGCATTTTTGCATTTATTTCCTTTAAAAAAACGCCCTTTTGAGTCACCATCACTGCATGTTCGAAGAATACTGGTGAGACAGGTTATAAATATATCTTGCCCCTGGAAAAATCACAACAGGTCAGGGAGGGAATAGTGCAGTGAGGGCGAACCTTTTAGAGACCGGGTGTCCAAAATCTGGCCCCGCCCCTGCTCCACCCCGTCCCGCCCCCACCCAGCCTGCCCACAAGGCCACTCACCGCCTCCAGGGCCTGCTGCAGATCGCCCAGGCAGCCCCACAGCGCCATGGAGGCCACGCCCTCTGCCCACGCCCCGCAGCATCAACTGTGCACAATGGGGCACGAGGGCAGATTCTTGTCTACGCTGCCTGGCTGCCATGTCCTTGACTGCGCTGCTCTGCATGGGCCACGCTCGGGGGCGACTCTTCTCCAGGGGGGCTGCTGGTGAGGAGGGGGTCAGGGGGGGAGGCAAAGCTGGGGCAACTGCACGTGTGCCCACATAGAGGGCTCCGAGTGCCGCCTCTGGCACGCGTGCCATAGGTTCGCCACCACTGGAATAGTGAATGCAGTGAGGAGAATAGTGAATTCTCCCTCACTGCAATAAATTTCATGTTTTAATTTATATTGCAGGGTTTTTTTTTCTCATAGAACTCCCAGAACGGAGTTCCGGCACCTTTTTGGGATGGAATCTTGTAGGGTAGGCAAGGCGGGTTGTATGATATGTGTGAGTTCCGGCACCTTTTTTTTTTTCTTCAAAAAAAAAGCACTGTATATAGGGTTTATATAAAGAAATCCTTTCATTTGGTAACTACAGTGAGATTGAAAACAATGGAAAGAATCTGCATTCTGTAACAAATGCATATATTGTTGGTATGAATCCAGTCTGATTCATAGAAAACACTATCAATATCCAACAACCAGACTGTTTATTAAAGCTGACAAAGTGAGTAGACATGCTTCTCTCTTCACTTTTCATAAAAAGAACAGTGATGGTTAGAATGCTATTTTAAAGTAGAAAAAAAAACCTCAGTTGCTTTAACGAAAGCTTCTTCCAAGAAATCCATTCTGACAGCATGTTGGCAGGGACAAATATGGAAGTTGGCATGCAAACTTATTATTAGTGTGAAGGAAAACAGCAGAACTGTTTTCAATTGGTGCTTTAAATTGCTTTTTTGTAACTGTTACTTATTAAACATCTTTTTTTAAAAAATATTTGCACTTAATGGGAAAAAAATAATTAGGGTAAGTATTGGGAGAAAAAGATTTAAAGAATAAGGAAGAATACTAGAAAATAACTCTGTTGAGGAATGTAACATATGTAAGAATTTCTCTATAGTCCTGGCACAGATTTTGGAGACCTTAAGAAAGAGAAACAGTAGATCAGTTAGCTCAAAGAAATACAAGGAGTCTCTGAGGAGGGCTATTCACCTACCTTACCACATCAACAGCACCTGCACGCACCTTGGGGTCACTGCCCATAATGGAGACACTAGCTGTGAAGGAGCCATCAATACTAAAGACGACACAAGGTGTGCCCTTAGCTACCACTGTCAGAAAGCATTCAGCATAGGTGTGATCCCCTCTGTGGAGAGACAGAAAGGTGTCAGCCCAAAAGCAAATATTCCTACACCCTCAGAATCAGAAATGCTCAACTTCTGCATTCAAACAAGCCATGAAGATAGAAGCAAGTGAGGGTGGTTCCCCCCCCCCTACAGTGTAGAAAACCAAAGAAGGAAAAAGCCAAGCAGTTCAACTATTAACTGTAAACCTGCAGAGATCCTGTTGGCGAAGTACACCTCCAAGCATCCCCAACATCGGCCATGCTGATTGGGGCTGCTGGGAATTGCAGTTCAGCAACATCTAAAGAGCCACCAGTTGCTTACTTTCATTGGCACGCAACTGGACTGTAACAACTGAACCTGTATGCTAAATAGTTGCCAAGACCAAATTTGAACCGTTCTGGTCCAGAGGGTCACATCCGACAATCAAGTGCTTGCAATCAACATAATATAAATAATTTTGTGGTGCATTATGGATGATTGCATATATTATGTTACAAGCTTTCCTGGATGGTAGAAGAGAATATCTGGCACAGGAGAGGCTGCCCAAGAGATCAAGCACAGGAAAGGATCTACCATGCATTCACCTCACCACCATACGGATAGGGTACATGCCAATGCCCAGGATCTTCTCTTCAGGAAGGGTGTAAGAAAGCCTCCCGCTACCACTTGTCACTTCTGTGCCATAATGTACCCATTTCCCTGACAATGGCTGTGGCATTATGTAGATATCCACCTGGAAAGAAAGATGAGCACAGTGTTCACCTCATTGCATGTACTGTTATACCACACAGTTAGCCACAAATAACTCCTTGAGATTGCTAAATGACAGTTGTTATTACGATAAAAGGAGAGAGCACAAACCCTTCCTTCACTCCCATCTTCTCCTTAAGTTGGTTTTTAAAAATCCATTTTCTACTTATAAGCTTTTCATATTCATTCCTCTGAAAGGGATAGGCAAAATTCCTATATTTTTATTTATTTCTACTACCTGTTTCTTACAACAGCTCTGTCCTTCTGGAAAACATCTGTTCTTTGCCTTCTGTGGAGGGTCTCATATTGCAATAGTTTTCTCCTCTTAGTTTTAATGTGAATGGCTTCCTTTAGTCTCCCCTCCCCAACCCCCCCCTCTAATTTTAGATTGCTAGCTCATATTATTGATGAGTTCCAGGCTCATATCATTAATGGTTGTAATGGAACTCTAGCCCTGGAGAAATGGGGGATTCGCACTGAGGTGATCTGAAAACTGGTTCTACGGTAGATCCCCTGAGAACAAGGCAGCTGTCTCGGTCACCTAAACACAAGAACTAGGGAAGTTTTCACAACAAATCTAAGAATCCCTCCGGAGGCCACATTCTATCCCATGGTCTTGGCTTAGCTTTAAATTTGTACTTGCAACGCTACTTATTTCTGTTGCCCTCCTTCCCTCCTTAGTCCCGGGAAAGCCTTGCCCTTGGTCCAGTATCGGTTCTTCTTCCTTCTGCCATTGCAGAGGGCAGAGGGAATGGTCTTGAAGGACAGGAGGAAGAGTTGCCACCAAGACAACAGTCAGATAAAAGGAGCCTGAGCTCAGGCCAAGAAAGCAACTTGACAAAACCTCTCAGACAAACCCTCCCTCGTTCATACAGAGATATTCAGACTTCCAAGATTCTGCTGTTACAACCGTTATAGTAAAAGTAGCACTAGCCCACATGACATTTTGGTTTCCAGGTCTGGTCTACCTTGAAGGACTAAACAGCCATTCACAAGTGAAACATTTTACATAATGTTTGCACGCCCACCAGGAAAGAGAAGGCTTACAGCATGTAAAATGCTGGTTGCTCAGGTTCATGCCAGCATTACACCTCACCCCTGTTCACTTGTCCTCGTAAATCAAATTAAAACCTTGGTTACCTTCTCTCCAGTGAGAGTTACCACATCAAGTGGACCGTACATGAAGCGCCCGCTAAGGGCTTGGGGTCGTCCCTCGCACACAATCACATCACTGGCACGATGGTTCGCTGTAACATTCTGAAAAACAAAAAGCCAGACATTATTATTAAGCTCATCGTTGCAAAACTGGACAAGGGGAGAATTTCTCAGGAAATGGCTGTCTGCAGTGAGATTGCAACAGAGCTGGTTTGAGAATTTAAATACCTTGATTCCCAAATCATGAATGAAACCCATGCAACAACTAAGAGTTATTTAGAGCAGGCAGGAGAATTTTACTACATAATAGCTCTCTGTTCTTCTAGCTGCATTAGAAGGACATTTATGGGACTGAACAAATCTTTTTGGGGGGGATGCGTTGTGTGCCAATTTGGTTAACTATATAAGTCTTTAAAAATAAAATCAGTAGCCATAGGAATTATAGGGATATCTTGTACTGAGTTTTTCCTACTAATAAAACAACCACCGTTATATTCCACTAGAGAAGGCAGCTTATTGCTTTTTATGTATTATGAGTAAAGGATTTTCATCCTACATTTAGCACTATGACCCTAGTTTGCCAATAGCTCATGTTTTGGGTGTCAATGCTCACAACCATCACAGCCCATAACAGCTTGCTGCTAATTCATTTCAGGGGCCAAACCTAGAAAAAAATCAAGATGTTATGAAAGTGAAGTAAGTCTCCCGATCAATATCAAAAACCTAGAACATCATACGAATAATATTATCTGAGTAAAATCAGATTTTGAATTGCGACAACAATAGGTTGTTCCTGCAGAATCAAAATGATTGTCATAATGTTTTAGGGGAGTTAAAGGCAAACAATGTGAGATCGACACTGGTGACGGATTCAGGAACATTATGAGCAGGAAATAAATATGATCAGACTACGTATCTTCCTACAAAGCCAGTAGAGCAGTGTTTCTCAACCTTGACAATTTTAAGGCATGTGGACTTCAACTCCCAGAATTCCACAGCCAGCAATGCTGGCTGTGGAATTCTGGGAGTTGAAGTCCACATGCCTTAAAATTGTCAAGGTTGAGAAACACTGTAGTAGAGCAACCTAAGCCAGACCTCAACATGCCCTGAAAACTACGAGAGAAAAGACCCAAAGAAAGCTGAGAGAAGAAGACACAGGAGGTTCGTACCCGGATCTTCACTTGCGTCCGTTTGCGCTGCCACTTTTCACGGGGAAATGCTGGACTGTAGATCGAACTCTCCTCGTTTTCAGTCACTTGGTGCTGCTCTGTCTCAATCACCTGCAATCAGAGACGGTACATTCTAGGCCGCGAAAACATACCGGGCAAAAAGGACCGATGTCCAGATTTGCCCTGCTTTAATATGTAGCCAGTATTTTAAAGGGGACAATCCCTTAATTTTCGGCATCAAGGCTGCTTCAAAAGCGGACAAGGCAAGCATGCTTTGCCGTGCTTCTACTAGCCTTGGCAGGAAAAGTGCTGGGATCCCTCTTGTCTCTGAGGCACGGCTTCTTCCTGGTATTCTTCCAAATGCAATTTTTGCTGAGTTGGCGCTTGTTAACGAATATAGCATTTAATCTATAACGGGCAATACAAAATTAAGGGCCACCTAGCTATCTACAGAATTGCAATTTGGGGAGAAGCAGCCAGAGTTTTAAAGGTCACTGATGTTTTATTATACACCACGATGCCAAAAGGCACAGCATAATGCAGTAAGTAGTTGGGTATTCACAAAAGCTGCTTCTTTGTTGTTGCGGTGTATAGCTGCATGGACACCTGTAGAGTCATAAACAAAAGTTGGCTTCAAAATAAAGCCAAGTAAAATGCTGTGAGTAGTGGGAAATTGTGCAGTGGCTTTGTGTCCTGTAACAGCCTGTGCAATTGCTGTATGTAACACACCCACAATTATACACAGCGGAATCTAACTTTAAATATAAAATTGCACGCATACTGAAACCTACACAAGTGTGTGGGTGTGTGCTGAAAAGCAGCAAAAACAAGCCTCCTTCCCCCCCTGCAAGCATTTTCCAGCTTGCAGAACATTGTTCCTGTTTGACATTCAAGAAAAGAGAGGAAAAATGCTAAAGGCATTACGATTTAAAAATCTTTCCATAATTGTAATTTTATTAAATTAAAAAAAAAACGGAAGGAGAAATAGAAATTCTGGTAGCAGAATGGAGTGGGAGGTGCACTGTGTGTCTTACAAAGGGGAAGTTGGTCCCTGGTTGTTCTCTACAGATAATCCTTGACTTATGACCACAACTGAGCCCAAAATTTCTGTGGCTAAGCCGAATATTTGTTAAGCAAATTTTGCGCCATTATACTTTTCTTGCCACGGTTAAGTGAATCGCTTAACATGGCTGTTAAGTGAATCTGGTTTTCCCATTGACTTTGCTTGTCAGACGGTGGCAAAAGGGGATCCCGTGATCCTGGGACACCGCAACTGTCACAAATACATGCCGGTTGTCAAGTGTCCGAATGTTGATCACATGACCGTGGCGATGCTGCAACAGTCGTAAGTGTGAAAAACGGCCGTAAGTCACTTTTTTCAGAGCCCTTGTAACTAAATGAACTGTTTTAAGTTGAGAACTACCCGCGCTGTAGTGGGCCTTTCTCTATTGGAGGGAGATGCTAAGAATTAAGTGTAGGACCTTTGGAAATCTAAGGACATGATTTAGCAGCTAAAACTCTTGAGTCTCAGAACTCATTTAGGCTTGACCTGTCAAGGTAAGATTTAGCCACCAAAGCACACCCCGTTTCTTTGCCTTCTACCTTAGATCCCTTCCAAAGGAGGGTCCTGCCTCATTTCAAAGGCAGTTTCGGCTTTCTGTGATTCCACGATGTCAGGCGCGGTCAAGAGATGAGCCGATATATTTCCAACTCAAAAAGGGGGTGTTTAAAAACGGCGAGAAAATTCCTCCCTTCCTTTATTTTTTCTTGAGCAAATACTCTTCCCCTTTTTGCATTTAACAAGATATATGCAGAGCGTGAGAGTGTCACATGGATATATCCGGGTGCAACTGCGCGCAAGCCATCTGTTTCATTCTCCTTTTGCCCAGAGAGGTGGGTGGTGGGACTTCTTTTACTGCAAGACCTATAGCAGTGGTGGTGAACCTATGGCACGGGTGCCAGAGGCGGCACTCGGAGCCCTCTCTCTGGGCACACGTGCCGTTGCCCCAGCCTTGCCTCCCCCCGCGACCCCCTCACCAGCGGCTCCCCTGGAGGAGAGTTGCCCCTGAGCGTGGCCCACATGGAGCAGCGCAGCCAAGGACATGGCAGCCAGGCATCTTAGACAAGACTCTGCCCTCATGCCCCATTGCGCACAGTTGATGCTGCAGGGTGTGGGCAGAGGACGTGGCCGCCATGGTACTGCTGGGCTGCCTGGGTAATCTGCGGCGGGCCCTGGAGGCGGTGAATGGCCCCGCGGGCAGGCGGGGTGGGGGTGGAGTGGGGGCGGGGCCAGTTTTGGGGCACTCGGTCTCTAAAAGGTTCGCTATCACTGACCTATAGCAATCTGACAGTGGATCAGTGGTACTTTGCCTGACAGCCTGAAAGGCAATCTCCAGATCATCTTTTAAGCTACCTTTGAGGGAAGCTCGCTTGGTTGCCTCTAATCCAGGGGGGTCAAACTCAATTTCACTGAGGGCCGCATCAGCATTGTGGTTGCTTTTGGGGGGCCGGGTGGGTGTGGCCAAAGTGGGTGCAGCCTACTGGGTGTGGGTGGATGGAGTGGGGTGTGGCCTACTGGGTGAGCATGGCCAGTTCTACATCATTTGCTTCAAGGGTGCCTGGGCAGGAGTGGGACAGATCTGAGGGTCTCTGGTAGAAGGGGGTGGGACCGGGGCAAGTGCCAAGATGGCCATCACAAAATTGTAAATTGGCTCCCGGCTGGCCTGGGCCAGGGCCAAGGTAGTGGGAGCCGTTCCCTCATTGTTTCCAGGATGGCTTCACGGGCCACATGAAACCACTTCGCGGGCCGCATCCGGCCCCCGGGCCTTGTGTTTGACATGTCTGCTCTAATCAAATCAAACAAGTACAGGACCTACATTACACAGGACATACACACACGTTCATTTCCATCTGGCTTGCAACGGCCCACCTGGCGTAAGATGAAGGCAGCCACATCAGCACTTTCCCAATAGCTGGCGTGGAAAAGGTGAGGCAGGGTGATGGTGGGAAAGGCCGTGAGTGCCTCAGGGCAGTAGAGAGAGTAGTCGATGCGTTTAGAGCCCCACCAACGATCCAGAACTAGACCAAAGGGGAGGAGAAACCATATTAGGATGATGCCCCTGAAGATGCCTCTATCCTTTCCCTTTCTCCTCTAAAATGGGTAAAAAGGCATGTTTGACTGCTTTTATTGGTCATCCTTTTTTTAAATTTCTCTATTATTTTACCCTTAAAAAAACATATAAAGATACAAAATACAAGGGAAAACAATCCCTGAAAAAGAAATGGCAAAGGAACGTTACCCCCATGGGCAGGGGTAGGCAACGTTGGCTCTTTTATGACTCGTGGACTTCAACTCCCAGAATTCCTGAGCCAGCTATGCTGGCTCAGGAATTCTGGGAGTTGAAGTCCACGAGTCATAAAAGAGCCAACGTTGCCTACCCCTGCCTATGGGCATTAATGCATCGTATTTTTCATCTTATAAAGCTACATAAAAACATTAAAAACATTAATACAAATATAGTCCTTTGCAGATATTAGATATTAGTATTCTCAAGAAGCACTACATTACATTGGCCAAGACCTCAAAAATGTGTGCCAAAACAGAAATGAACAATGCATTTAAAAAAAAACTAGCAAAACGCGTCTTTTCAATGGCTATTATCGAGATACATGAATGAAGTTACAACGTGGGAGATTGCTGAATTCTTCAGGTTAGGGACAATGCTGACTAGCAGCAAACCATATCCATGTTGTGACATATGCTGGAGCAGAATTATAGAGAGGAAGCTCATTTCCACAACATCTATTTCTTTCCAGCAAGTTAATGTTACCTATGTGCTTAATAAAAGCCCAAAGAGGTGACTCTAAGTGAAATCTCAGCAGAACAGCAGCTGCTGAACAGTTTCATTAATGCTTAATACCTTTTATATTTATCCTGCTCCCCCCAAAGAAATCACAAAAGACTCAAGGATCAAAGGGCACTTGCCATTAAATGAATCTTTACTTTTAAGCTGCAGTTGCTTAAAAGTACAATTAGCATTGATTTCTAGACATTAATACAGATACGGCAAAGGAATTCAATATTCTGTTCCTTCACTGGGGTCCCTTAATGGAAGCTATAGCCTTGTTTTTAATGATTAAATTCTGATACGCATCAGTCCCCACCTACAACTAATGACTGATGTTTAAAAGAAAGATACAAACCTCACACACTTAATGCAAATATTCTTTTAACATCGTATCTAGTTTGGTGCTAGCTGCCAGAGCTTCTGCAGGAATGTTTAAAGCTGTTTTATAACATTCTGTTCCAGCCAAATTGAAGTGGCCCGCTCTGTCCAGAAGTACACTCTTAATCACCATAATGGCCATTGGATATTTTTGAGCACTCCAGAAGTGATACAAAGTGGCTCAGTGTGGCCAAGCTGTGGAATTTGGGTCTTCCCCTCAATGAACAAGTATTTTCTTGGCACCCAAATAAATTGCAACCTTGCAAAATGTACTCATTTGCTTCACAGAAACAAGAACCTTTGTTCAGATTTCTGACTGAATCTTCAATGAATCTATTCAAGGGCCAGGCACTTCATTCTGATCTGCTGACATGAGAGAACAGCTTTATACACCAGTATCTCGGATACAAGAGAGACACAGAAAAGACATGTAACTTCCTAGCACTTCAACTAAAAAAACTAGAGGACCACATTTTCTAATATTGTTTGTAAAGCCTAAGGAAATTAAAACAGGACTAAACCTGCCAAAAAATTAAGAATTTTTAAAAGAAAATAATGCTTTTTAAATGCAGAAAACTGATGACCTTTCCTATCACACCTTTCCTATAATACCAAATGGCCTGCTACCGTGCTCTAAGCTACGGGTGTCAAACTCGCGACGCGACGTGACGTGTCGTGATGTATCGTCACTTTCCCCCCCATTGCCGACAATGGGGTGGGTGCGGTTTTGGCGTGATGCATCCGGCCCATGGGCCAGCAGTTTGACATGCCTGCCCTAAGCTGACTAAAACAACCAACAGATCAAATCTGGTTTTGAGGAAATTAGTACAAAAAGGCAACAAGTGACTCACTTTTGACAACTTCATTGGTGCTGCTTGCAGTGTTGTCACTCGCCGTTCCCTCATTTCCTTTCCAGAAGCCTCCAAATGCACCTGTTGGAGTGGGTGGAGTCACAAGGTCTAGCTCACTCACAAAGAGGGAAGAATGACTCTGCAAGGCGTCGGCTAGTTCAAGGAGAAACACATAAGCAGAGGTGAACACCGTGATGGCGTATTTCCAATCCTCCACTGCTGTACTACGATATCAGCCTTTCCTAAATTCACTGTCTCCAGCTGTATTGGAATTGTAATTCTCCTAATTTCTTTTGGGGAATTAACTCAGCAAGGCAGCGGAAGGTTGCTATTCCTTAAAAAGAAGTGCGTACACATGCACACACACATATCCATCTCATACACTCACAGCATAGCAGTAGTTTCAATGATGACATGGATCCCGTGATGTACGGGGGAAAAGCTGGACTAGGATCATAGAAACTCAGTTCTAGT
>NW_015387213.1:211841-213195 GCF_001527695.2 Protobothrops mucrosquamatus
TAATTCTCCTAATTTCTTTTGGGGAATTAACTCAGCAAGGCAGCGGAAGGTTGCTATTCCTTAAAAAGAAGTGCGTACACATGCACACACACATATCCATCTCATACACTCACAGCATAGCAGTAGTTTCAATGATGACATGGATCCCGTGATGTACGGGGGAAAAGCTGGACTAGGATCATAGAAACTCAGTTCTAGTTCACCTTCGAGCTCATTGGGAGATTTTGGACCAGTCACAACATCTCTCAGCCCAACCCATTCAACGGGCTACTTGAGGGAAAACAAGAGAAGGGAGTGCCAAATACGCTGTCTTGAGCTGCTGAATTGACACGTAAATATGATATATGTATAATATAATGCAACATGTAAATATAATAAACACCGTGATTTGGTGTCTGTAGTCAATTCTACAGACTCTACTGTTTCTATGGTCTTTCTCCTACAACAGCAGCACTATCTCTCTAGGCCAGTGGTTCTCAACCTTTTTAATGCCGTGACCCCAACCGGTCGTAAGTCAAGGACTAAACCGGTCGTAAGTCAAGGACTAAACCGGTCGTAAGTTGAGGACTAAACCGGTCGTAGATCGAGGACTACCCAACTGGTCGTAAGTCGAGGACTTTCCCTGCCCGGGAGCGCCGCGCATGCGTGGTTCCGCCCCCTGCGCCGGCCGAGGTGTAGCTGGCAAGCGGCAGAGACGGAGCAGGCCGACCACCAGCTGGCCCAGCCCAAGGGAGGTAAGGCACCCGCCGGAAAAGGGAAAAAAAATGGCGGACAAAAAAAAATGGCTGACAGCCTTGCTTGGTGACCCCCATGAAATGGTCGATCGACCCCAAATGGGGTCCTGACCCACAGGTTGAGAACCACTGATAATGCAACATGTAAATATAATAAACACCGTGGTTTGGTGTCTGTAGTCAATTCTACGGACTCTACTGTTTCTATGGTCTTTCTCCTACAACAGCAGCACTCTCTCTCTAGGCTCCAATTTCTCAAGAAATGCTTCTTGCTGAACTTCCTCTCTGCAAATACCTCAATGCATCAACATAACGTGGCATCGAGAGTGCGCAACAGGCAAACGTGAAAGGCTCCTTAGCATGGCAGATGAACGGAGAACATCGCTCAGGAGCACATTTGCGTTTTCTCTTAAATTTATGCAGTAGTCTGCAAGTTCTCTCTCACACGTGTACACTCTCTCTGCCAATAACACAGGCAAGTAATTAGAACACTGTAGTTCTAAAAAGAAAACAAGCAATGGAATAAGACTAATATAAATTACACATTTCTACTCAAGAGGTTTCAAATTTATATTGCTGAACAGCTAAAAAAAACGAACCAGAAAGGAAATCCCCCCCCC
>NW_015387213.1:214525-217804 GCF_001527695.2 Protobothrops mucrosquamatus
GTTTTTAAGAAGAGACTGGACAGCCATTTGTCTGAAATGGTGTAGGGTTTCCTGCCTGAGCAGGGGGTTGGACTAGATGACCTCCAAGGTCCCTTCCAACTTTATTATTATTATTATTATTATTATTATTATTATTATTATTATTATTATTATTATTATTATTATTATTATTATTATTATTATTATTATTATTATTACACGAGTCTAACTCAGAGGGCTTAACACTGGCTGACTTGTGGGCTGGGGATCCAAAGCAGGCCCTATCATGAAGACACTAAAAGCAATGCAGATTCAGCCAGAACGTGTTTCTGTCTTGATTAAGCCTCAAGCGCAGAAAGGTCCTGCGTATCAATCAGCACATGCAGCAGAATTAGTGGCGGTGATCACTTCAGACCACAGAGGTGAGAACTTTTACGCCCCTCCGTACAACATTCCCTACAAATAAACATCTATCATTCAGAGATGTCTGCTTCACACCGTTACCTCTTGTTTCGGGCGGGTTTTCCATACAAGGACAAAGCATTTTATTATATCGCTAACGTAGGATAATAAATAGGAAGCAAGGCTAATGAGTAAAGGATGAAAGATCAGCTCTATCAGGCTCCTTCTCTTCCTAAGCTCTTTCCCTTCTAAACAGAAGCACTTTCACACTGTAATTTCAAATGTGGTTGACCTTTTGCTTGCTTTCCTCTTTCTCTCTCTGTTCCCTTCTTCCGCTCAGCTGAAATAAACCACGCTTTCTACTGAGAAATAGATACAGCGACTACAAATAAATAATATAAACATATGACATCCTCCCATCAAAGGGCTAAAGGGACATGGCTGCTCTACCAAACTCCTCTATTGCCTTAAGAGACTGGCTCCAGAGAATTCCTCCTTAATATTATTCTCCCTCACTTCCGTTACAGCGTATTGTTGAGAACAACATAGGAGCCCTTATGACTGAACAAAACAACATCTCCTAAAACGTGCATTTTACTTTATTTTGTATCGTAGACTTAAAACAAATGCACCACCATGATCAGTAGTACTATAAACCGGAGAACTGTGCTCTGCAGTTCCCTAAGTTCAGAACCACACCTCAAACATCCCCTATCCCGGTGGTGGCGAACCTATGGCACGGGTGCCAGAGAAGGCACTCAGAGCCCTCTGTGGGCACACATGGCGTTGCCCCAGCCTTGCCTCCCCCCGCGACCCCCTCACCAACAGCCCCCCTGGAGGAGAGTTGCCCCTGAGCGTGGCCCACGTGGAGCAGCGCAGCCAAGGACATGGCAGCCAGGCAGCTTAGTCTCTGCCCTCACGCCCCATTGCGCACAGTTGATGCTGCAGGGTGTGGGCAGAGGACGTGGCCGCCATGGTGCTGCTGGGCTGCCTGGGCAATCTGCGGCGGGCCCTGGAAGCAGTGAGTGGCCCTGCGGGCAGGCGAGGTGGGGAATGGAGGGGCAGAGTGTGGGTGGGCAGGGGGGTGGAGCGGGGATTGGACCAGTTTTTGGGCACTCGGTCTCTAAAAGGTTCACCATCACTGCCCTATCCCTTACATTGTAGCCTAGCCTCCCACTTTCATATTTCCAAAAGAAAAGAAGCAACAGAATCCTACAGGGTCCGGCCACAGAGCTCTCCAGTCCACTGTGCTACCAATCTAATGCAAGCCTGGCCTTCACAGTTTTTCTCACCTAAAAAAGTGGAGGAGCCATCTCCCAGGGGGTATTTCTGATAGCGGGGGACCCCAAAAGGAGGCACAGCATGAAACTGTTGAGCTAGCAGAGGTTCCAGGCGGGAAGCACAGGGGTCAGCAGCATGAAACAAGTTATAGACCTGTTCGCAGGACGGCCGCATTTGAGCCACTGAAAGACACAAACGAATGTGTAAATTGCTGTGTTTACAATGGATGAGAAAAGCAGAAAATGTGGAAATGCAGAAAGGTGGAAGAAAAAAAAAAATCTCCGTACCATCCAAGGCGGGCATTACTGTTTTACGAAGTGCAAGTACCAATCCCAGAGGGGAGCCAAATAAGAAAAAACCAGACACTTTAAACTCCAGCTTCCCAACCATGCTAGGGCCTTCAAAAGTCTCCACCAACGAAGATGACGAGTTACTGCTACGTCGAGGGTCTCCTTCTGTTTCTGAGCCAGGCAGGCTAGATTGCAGGCTAAAGGCAAGAGGGGGAAAAAAAAAATCATGTTCCTGCCGGAAAATACAAATAGCCCTCAACCAAGTTCAAATAGTCCACAAATTACATTTGTCCAGCTACTTTAATTTCTAAAGAAACTAAGGACGCATGATGATAAACAGAAAATCAGTAACAATTATAAAAAGGAAAGAGAAGAAATTTAATAAGTGTACAACACTTATTGGGTGGGAGTTAAAATGAATGACAGAAATCCTTCATTCTGAAGAAGCTTCTTCTCTGGCCCAGTTGATTCAGAATTGCTGAACTACAATTCCCAGCATCCTTCATGCGGTTAATGTCAGACATACAGCATTTGGATCTGAAGTGGGAAAGAATACTGGGAATCCAGGAGGGTCCCACTTATTGTAGCGTTGTGTGAATGAGTTGTGTGGTCTCTTGCAAGCCCTAAGAAATGCATGATTTTAAGGAATAGCCAGCCAACATAGCAAAAACATCTGTGCTAGATACAAAGCACCTTTGTCTAGTTTAGATCTGTGTATTGTACAACTCCAGTGAACTTTACAGCCTTATCACAGCAATCTCTTACACAACCAAGAAATAGCCGAAGCTCTCTTTTAAAATTCTACCTTTCCTGGAAAGGGAGACCATTTGGGATGATTCCCACGAAGCACAACATATGAGTCTTCAAATGCTGCTGAACTACCACTCTCAGTATTTGTTATTATACACCACCAAGTCAGTTATCAACTCTTAGTGGCCAAATAAATGTATTTTTCTCAAGGGGGGATCCTCCCCTAACCTGATCCTTCAGGTCTTCCAAAGATGCAGCCATTGTTACTCTACTTGAGCCTATCCATCTTGCTCCTGGTCACCCTCTTCTTCTCTGTTTTTTCACCTTTGGTCAGCATTACAGAATATAACATTGTCACTCACTATTAACAATTCTAATGTCTTAGCTTCTGGGATTTGAGATTCAGCAACTTCTTGAAGACTCTATATTGTGCTTTGATTATTTTTCCTCTAAGAGTGAAAAGTTTAACGGACTCCTTAGGGTATGCCCTTTAGCGTTAGAGAAATTCTTTAGATTGACTTCCTGTTCCCAACTGGCAAACAAGCAGATCAGATTACTGGAAACTGATAGCTAATAG
>NW_015387213.1:217825-241605 GCF_001527695.2 Protobothrops mucrosquamatus
GAAGTCTCTGGAGACAGGAGTTCAGCATTCTGGAAGGAAACGGGGAATGCTGAGAAGTTTCTCTTCTGCTCAGGAAATTAGAGTGCCTTTTCTTTAGGCAAAGAAAGGCAGATCATGGCCACAGGAAAGTTAGTTACCTGGATTTATTATTCCAGAATTTAATAGCAAGCTGCTGAATGGTCTTCCATGGTTGGTGGTGAAGTAGCCACTAAAACAAGCAGCATAAAACTCCAACAGCCACAAGATGCCTCTTTTAGCAAACCAAACAGTACCCATGACAAACTGTTGCCCCTCCTATGAAGTTATCATTCTCTTAATCAGCCCTCGGGATTTGAAACAGTTGTGCCTCCTGGCTACAAAAAAACATTACCCACCCCAGTAGTTGGTCTCAACCAGAAAGAAACAGGACACTTGACTGATCTGATATACTACATCATATTCTAGAGCAGACATACTTGGGCAGTTCATCTCTAGAATGAAGTCAGAAGAAAATATTTCTCCTCGTCATCCATTTTCAGTTCATCTCGTCAGTAGGCAACTAGTTTCTCCATTTGCCCATTTTAGAACTGAGGAGGAGGCAAGGAGAGGGATCCCAGGGGCTTGGGAACTGACCATGCTGCCACGACGGCTGCTCCCGTGACTGCCTGACCCACCAGCACGACTATGGCAAAGGGCATCAAAGGCCAGGATACCCCCGACACAGTCTCCAATCAGCAACACCTGTTGGGGGAGAGAAAAATGACCTGCTAATAGAAGAAGCTCAAGGCATCAGCATGTTTTCTTGCCAGATTTTCAAGAACGGACCCAAAAGACATATTCCGCCTCTTCTCTACAATGGGTTGTGAATGGAATAGCTGAGGAAGTCTACAAGAGTTTATATTCAAGAACCCTTTGCTCTACACCACGTCCCCAAAAAACTACTGGGAAAATATAATGCATACTAGAGGAGCATTTCCCAAACTTGGCAACTTTAAGGTGTGTGAACTTCAACTCCAAGAAGTCTCTAGCCAGCCATGAAATCAGACAATTACTAATTACTACATTAGAAATTTTCTAATTTCTAAAATGAGAAAAATAACTTTTCTAATTCTGCACAGTGCACAACCGTTGCGTGGTCAGATGAGAAGAGGCTTCTAGTCGTTAAAGTTGTGGGGAAATACATAACCTTGAAATCATAAGCAATCTGAAGACTCAATTGCTATGATTGTTATGGTAGTCTCAGACATCTTGCAAATATTAATGTTGTTAAAAAAAAGGATCTTTGTAAAGTAGCAGTTGCCATATCCAAAAGCTTGATTTCTATTGTCACCCCTGTGTCTCTGTTTCTATATATTGTCCCAATGTTTTCTGAAATACTTTTTCCAATAAACATCGCAGCTCTGTTTTAAAAGGAAAAAACACAACAGGATGCAGATCTAAATATCTGTTCCACTGGAGATATGTGGACCCACAGGAAATAAAGATTCCCCCCCCCTCCCGTGTTCTAGCTTTCTGCATCCAACTTTCTATAGCAGCTCTGAAAATTGCAGGAAATCTAACCTGGCCACAGAAGCCTGTGCCGTCAGGGGAATGGATGAAACTGGCATAGGCCTGGTTGGTGCGGGAAATGACGGTTGCCACGGCACTCTGATAACTGCCCGAAGAGGTTGCAAGCAGAGGCAAAGCAGCCAGTGGGATGTGATCTTGGCTACTGGACAGACTGTCGCCATCGTGGCTGTAGGGACTGAGTCTAGGAAAGGAGTTGAAAGGAACGTCAAGTTGAAAAGAACGTCAAGAACCAATCTAAAACAGATGCAACTTATGTCTTTGTAGAGAGCTAAGAAATTACATCCCATGTGTAATTACCCAACCACGTATTTTTATATACATGTCTGGGGACTAAAAGACCAATCATCTACCGTGCCACTGACAAACGCAGGCATTCTCTACACAGAGTTTAAGAAATGGCCATGGGCCAGCAATCATTTGAAATTAAGGCCTGTAGTAAGAGTGTAGCCCAATATTCAGCGCTCTGAGCAGCTGAAGAAAGAGAGACTAACACTGAACAGTCCTGTCCAGCAATCTCCAGTGTTTGCCCAAAGCAAAGTTCACTTTCTTGGGTACTCGCTCTGAGTGGCACATCACAGACTTCAAGTGCTTTACTTGACTCCACTATACACAAGAACAAGTGTATAGCGTGTATGGGGTATTGTATTTTCTTCTAGAGCCCAGAACAACAACAACAACAAAAAACAACTACTACTACTATTGATAGAGCAGGTACCACTGCCCTCACTAAGCTCCTTCACACTCTAGTTGCCTGCAATTCTTGTTTTTTCAGGCAGACAGCCCAATAGCACTACTCGCATCAAGTCTTCAGCAGCTTGAAAAAAACATGCTTCCTACTTGGAGACCAGGGCATAGGCAGCAGCGCAGATTGGTGGACAGGGCACTAGGCGTAATGCTATGTGCCCCAGTGCTTCAGGAAAGTGCAGTCGGGTGACGGAGTCCAAGGTAGCAGTGAACGTATGCACATCAGCCTGTTTGGAGCCTGGTTCTCCTACACCCTGGTCTAGGATGTTGCCACTGTGGAGGATCAGGAAAAGGGCGTGAATGCGGCACGACCCAGAGAGCCCTTCTGAGCCAACCTACGGAAAGATACACAAGGAACTGTGAGGACGAGATCTATTGAAGGAGGTGACGCATATCATCCAAGTGGGATGGGGGGGAGGGGAGTTAAAAGTGGCCATGTACTGCAGCCAAGGTTGTGAAAAATTAGCTAAGGCTATGACAACAGTAGTCATCACAAGCCCTCTCCAACGGCTTGGGGCCACAGTAGCTGAAGGTAGTGAAATAGG
The DNA here is from genome assembly GCF_001527695.2 of Protobothrops mucrosquamatus. Taxonomy (NCBI): domain Eukaryota; kingdom Metazoa; phylum Chordata; class Lepidosauria; order Squamata; family Viperidae; genus Protobothrops; species Protobothrops mucrosquamatus. The sequence continues at coordinate 220,663 of NW_015387213.1, forward strand.
AATGCCGTGTTGCAGGCATGGGTTTCCTCACCTCTGGTGGGCCAGGCACAGGGACACCGTCACTATCTGACTTGGTTACTCCAGTCGCATCAACTGCAAAGGAAATTTATACTGCACTGAGTGGCAAAGTGACAAAAGGCAAAGGGCCAATGACGGACTCCAGAGGTCAGAAAGGGCAGTGCGTGTAGGCTAGGAATGCATGCAGAAGAGCGGTCTTCCCAGGTACATTCGAAGGGCAGAGAGAGAGACCTTCATCAAAAGTGCCATTTCTTACAACAATAAGCAAAGAAGTTTGAGGGTGAGCATGGGAAAATAATACTGCAGAAAAACGTCTAACTTCTAATGCAGAAACTAGCAGCAGTGATTTTGGCTTCTTCTAACTTTAATAGAAAAGTTCTACGTTTAAGAAAAGGTTCAAAATACTTGACTGTTGTTTTTTAAAGTAAATTAAAAAAATGACAGGGTGATTTCCTCGATCAATAGAAAGAGAAACAGCTTTCAGGGGAAATCCTATTTTCCTTTTCCTTCCCTTCATTTTTATTAATGAAAGACCTTTTTAAAATGTTGCCATAGCTCTAAAACATTTCAAATATACAATAAAACTACATGAACATTTAAAAAAAAACAATTACGGTTTTGCAAATTTTGAAACAAAACCCGTGATTTTTTTTAGCAGTTGAGATAGCTGGACCAAAATATCCGAAATTCTCCTGCCGTTGTATAAGGAACACAGAAAGGAATGTCTCTTACCTAGAACATCATCCCGTTCATTGGGTCGCTCCAGAGTATCAAGGAAATCATTTGAATTCCACTTAGTGATTTCCTTTGCAAACACATCGTCATTGTCAGAGAAATCCTCTAAAATGAAAAAGGCATGGATAAGATACGTGCAGTCTAGTCATTGCAAATAGACTGAAATGCCCACCATGGTTAAAAATCAGGAGTTAAGAAAGAAGGGATCATTTTAAAAGGAAGGTAGGCACATTAGATGACTGTCTCTAACAGTCCTCCAGATTCTTATGCAGAATCCTTTTCTAGCTTTGCAGTCCATCATCTGCGGAGTCCTTGGTGCTCTCTGAGCTTCGTTGTTTGCTTGCAGGCATTCCATTACCCAACTAGGTAACATCATCAATGACAGTACATGTAGGTTTTGCTCCCTGTGCATACAGTAGTCGGCCATCCTAGTTTTGGTGGGTGGGGTATGCTATTCTCCTTGGTAGTTCCTTGATTAATGTAGCTTTCTGCCTGATTGTTTGTCTGATGTTAATCTGCCCTACATAGTGGCAATTATAGTCCTTGCACTGAATCTTGTAGATGACTCATTTTTAATTTTGGGGCTACTGGGTTTTTTGGTTTGCTTACGATTTTTTGAGGGCCTCAGTAAATAACTATTTTTTTAACAATGGAAGTTACAACGGCATTAAATGAGTGGTGGTCACAACCAGTTCTCAAAGTTCTGGCCGTCTAAGCAACTCCAGTCATGTGATTGCGAGACAGGTACTTGGAAACTGGCTCACACGTATGACAGATGTCCCATAATCACATGATTACAATTTGCAACCTTCCCTGCTGGATACCCACAAACAAAGTCAATGGGGAAGATGGCAAGGAGTTAAGCACACACCTTCCCTGAGTTTCTGCTGCAGCTCCCTGGCCATTCACGCACCCTCCCCAAACTTCTTGGCACCCATGTGGCGCCTCCCCAGCCACCTTTCTCATCTGGCAGCAGCCATCCCAAGCCCGTAGCATTTGCGCTGTGCCTCCCTGCTACTTGCCTACCCTCCCCAAGCTTCGATGCCTCACAACAAACCTCCCTGGCAATCTCCCTCCTGGCAGCAGGAGCCACCCCAAACCCCACCGTGCTCATGCCTCCCCGGCTATCCATGCATCGGCTACCCTTGCTCCCTTTCTCATCTGGCAGGAGCCACTTACCTACTGGCTGGCCTGCTTGCAAGCCACCTGACCACTTTCTGCTGGCTTCCCCACTGAGTTTGCTTGGAAGCTGGTAGGAAATTGTGAGGTGGTGCCTGCTTAACAACCCACTGTCCTCGCTTAACAATAGCAATGGGACCACAGAGATTGCCACTGCTTACTGATGCACTCGTGTGATGTTGAGTTTTATGACCATATCCCTTAGCGATGGAAATTCCAGTAAAAATTACTGTCACAACTCAAGGGCTACCTGTAGTTGGACTGTGTGCTATACTGATGTTGTGGTGTTGTAAACCTTGTCTGTTGTTTCTGATATGCTAATGCTACCCATTTCGTAGCTTGTGCTAGTTGTGCCATTGTGGGTTGAGTGGTCAGGCACCTTTAAATAAAGTTGTGTGACTAATGTTGTATAGATGGTGTGGTTTTTTTGGGGGGGGGGGTTTGTGCTTGTTGCTGCAATGCATTTACATTCATCTGAATAATATTACATAGCTCCTCTTGAGGGAAGTTGAGTTGTTACTTTGGTAATGGAGGACTTGGGTTACTGTGGGTTGTTGTACGAGGATTGTAACAGCTATTATGTAGGACAGGCAGGCGGAAGATTAGCAGAGTGCGTCTGTGAACACCAACTAAAAGTCAAAGGCATGATGAAAATTCCTAAATCTCCCAGTACATAAACAGAATCAACCAGTTTCAAGTGGGAAACTTAGCATATTAGACCAAATATGCCAGGGAATTCCTGGAAGCTTGGCATTCAGAAAAATCAGCCACCAATAGACACATAGTGATAAACCACAGTTACATTCAAAAGAGGCTATATAAATGCTAAGAAGGAAACAAAAAGACTAGAATACGTCCTCTCCAGCAGCCAAAACCCATATAAGCAAGGATTAACGCCAGGCAAACAGGCAGAAAACAAGACCCTAATCAAGAAACTACCAAGGAAAAAAAATAAATTGGCAGGGCAAGCTACTGTATATACCAGAGGTCCCCAACCTTTCAAGCACCAGGGACCGGTTCCCTGGAGAGAGGTTTTTCTGCGGACCGGAGGGGATGTGGTTTCATGTACTGCCTGCATCCCGCAGATGGGGCTTTGCTTGTTTGCAACGGTCGGTTTCTGGCATGCCCCGGCCCAGTGCCGGTCCACGGACCGGGGGTTGGGGACCCCTGGTATATATAACAAGCAAACCGCACATATGCTGATAATGTTACCTAGTTGGGTAATGAAATGTCTGCCAGCAAACAACAAAGCTTAAGGAGCACCAAGAACTCTGTAGTTCAATATGTGAGCTACATAGTGGACTGGACAAGTGTTGGTTTGATGGAAGGTAGCTTCCTATATTTCCTATGACACTTGATCACCATATATACAAAAAAAACCCCCATGTGCTTCTACAACTAAGCTACGAATTATCTGTTTTTATATGGGCATGCCATCTCTTTTCAAAGAGTAAGGATAAGAGATTCTGATCCTTCCCTCACCATATAAATCCATACAAATCCAACTCTCAATACATACACTAGAGAATTAGTTCTTACAGAACTGAATCTCAAGTCTTGGAACCAAAAGCAGCTACCTGCCATCTACAGATGAGCCTGAGCTCAAGTCTTCTCAGAAGCAAATACAGTGTAGAATCATGCAGCAGGTAGTCCTCGACTTACAACACTTCATTTAGTGACCGTTCAAAGTTACAACAGCACTGAAAAAAGTGACTCATGACTGTTTTTCACACAACCGTTGCAGCATCCCCATTGTCACATGATTAAAATTCAGATGCTTGACAACTGGTTCATACTTATGACAGTTGCAGAGACATGTGATCACCCTTTGAGACCTTCTGACAAGCAAAGTCAAGGGGGAAGCCAGATTCAATTAACAACCATGTTAGTAACTTAACAATTGCAATGATTCACTTAACAACAGTGGCAAGAAAAGTTGTCAAATGGGGCAAAACTCACTTAACAAAGGTTTCACTTAGCGACGTAAATTTTGGGCTCAATTGTGGTCGTACGTTGAGGACTACCTGTACTCTGTTCAATATTACAAACCGTGAGCATCGAAGAATTCCTCTTCGGAACTGTTCTCAGAGTCCCGGGCAATATTTTGCATCCGCCATTCTGATAAGCTGTGGGGAGACACTGCAACTGCAGAGACATATCAAGTGAAATCCTGATGACCAAGAGAGCTGGATAAAGATGGTCATTCTTAAGCACCAACAGGAACACTTCTTCATTACAGTAGCTACGATCATTCGAATCAATAGTATCTCACAATGCAGTTTGCTTTACTGTCTCAATTTTCTGAATTTCTGATTGCAGAAAATTGCAGGAAGTCCTTAAATTTTACAGACAAGAGCAGAATAGGAAAAGGGAGCAGGCCAGATTACAACTCCTAATAGAATCAATTTCACAATAAATATTCTGCAAAGAACTACCTTCCCTGTATATCAATATCTGTTTCCACCTTTTCATGGGTTCTTTTCCTTCTTTAAGTTCCAAATACGAGAAGTACAAAGGAAAACAAAAACAAGGATTGCTATCGTGGACACTGTAATATGTACCCTATCTGATTTTTTTAAAAAAAAATGTATATAAATATTCATAATAACGCCATACATCTCCACAATGCAAAAAAAAAGGTAAAGTATTTCAAATGAGTCAAAAATCAAATGAGTCAAGAGCTAGTAGGCCAAAAATCCTTTGTGAAAAACTACACCAATATTACCTCCAAATAGAAGAGTAGTTAGTCCCTGACTATAGTCATAGCAGAGGTAACCTTGGCCACTTTATGACTTGTGGACTTCAAGTCCCAGAATTCCTCAGTCAGCCATGCTGGCTGAGGAATTCTGGGAGTTGAAGTCCACAAGTCATAAAGTGGCCAAGGTTAGGGACTCCTGATCTAGAATGAAATGTGAATGAATTTCATTCTTTCTCACAACTTTCGCACCTCTGCAGTGAGAGTTTGTTTTCATCAGTGTTGTATTCTTCCACAAGTTCCTTTCTATTTGTTCCAGTGATCACTCACCAGCATGTTGAGAAGAGTAGGAGGACCGAGAAGAAGTTGACCACTGCTTTGCAAATGGGTCATCTGGAGAGGAATCGGGAGCCCTCAGGCTATCAACTCTGTCCTGTGTCTCATGGCCACTTAACTCAGCTGGGCATTCAGGGCTGGGCACACCAGGACCTAATTCAGGTTCTACGCACGTAGCCATCTTCTGAGCCAGCATACGAGCTGTTTCCTCCTCCAACCTTCGAATGTCATCCATTGTGAGGTCTATCCATTCGTCCTGCCAACACCAGGCCTGCCGATGAGCTCGCAGCATCACTTTCCGTAGACCTACAACAGGAAGCCGTTCAGGAATCACGATGGCATAGCTCTTCCCAGACACACTGCACTTTGGTTAGGTATAACTTGAGCTCCTCGATACATTAAAAAGAGATTAAATGCTATTTACTTCGTGAGTGCTTCTTCCCCTGCTTTTTAGTAATTTAAAGGATTACAATCCAGTTCAGATTTAAAAAGAGAAATTCAATTTTAGAGAATAAGAGGAGCTAGCAGGATTGCAATTCTTTTTCTTTTTTGCCTATAATGATGCAAGATCCATTTTGGCATTTTATTTACCCGTAACCAATACATGAGTATATTTATTTATTTATTTATTTATTTACTATACTTACGTAGCCCCCTATCTCACATGAAAGTGACTCTGGGAGGCATGTAGCACTTAACAAAATAGTAAGTAGATAAAAACACACTTACAAAATAACTATAAAAAGGCAAATAAACAGAGAGGATGATATTAAACCATATCAAGGAAGCCATTGCAAAATCTCCCTGATTCCCTGGGACCCCCAGGATTGATGACATAGCCACATCTTGAGGGGCTTATGGAGTGGAGAGGTGGAGCTAATCTTATTGGGAAGGGGGTCCCTGCTAGATGTAATTCCTCTGCTAAAATCAGAGGACAAACTAGTAGTCAGGCATGGAGATAATCCCTTGGGTTAAATTGAAACCAGTGTCTCTAAACCAATCTACGTTATTCACATACTGATTTTGTGGAAAAAGTGGAGTAAGGAATCTAAACTTCTACAGACATACTGAAATCAAAAGATACTGTACCATCCCATTACTACCATTTCACTGCATCCGGCATGCCATTAGACAGTTGTGGCTTAGCCTGTTTGTCTAACTTCATATCACAAAACTTTATCCTTAACATGACATGACTATTTCTGACACATAAGTTTAAACTGAAGAAGACATCTCACTTTTTTTTCAATCTGAACTCTTTCAGAAATTCAGAACTCATGCTCACATCCAAGCAAAACTTATTGTATCCAAATTACATTGGGATCTTATCATCCTAATAATATCTCATGTCAGCTACTACAACCAGGGACACAGTTTAAATGAGCAGATAATACAACGTAGCTCAATTTTTTTGTCTGGGAAGTGCTGCACAAAATTGGATGACAGTTCTGTTCATGTCAGAAGCTGATTTACATGGATAATGCCATTAAGCCTTTAGCATCTCCTATTTTATGCAGCTGATTCTAAACAAATTTTCCCAATCTAATATTATGCTTAATAGGAAACCATTATTTTATATTATCTATGTTTTTGAAGCCTTTTGAAATCTGGGCTGCTCCTTCAACACTGCTGTCAATACAGTTGCTTCTCTCTTTCTCTGGATTCAGCCTCTCTGGGTTTCTTCTACTGCCTGAAACCTTTCTCTTACATGGTTACTACCCCTAATACTTCTGAGGTCACAGTAAGAAAAGTATCTCACAAGCAACTAACCAATACATCAAAAGCTCTTGGGTGCATTTTTACCCCAAAGGGTAGAACTGGACTAGAGCAGTTGTTAATCAGCAACACAGAGGAAAAAAGCCCAATTCCTTACCAATTTCATAGATAACGGAAAATACATTTAGAGTTGCCATATGCTAGAAAACTGTAGATCCTGAACAAATGCCTCGTAATTAGCAGAGGAATATGAACAGTATTGGTTTTCAAAGTGGCAGAGGGCCCAATCATTTATTTTCAGCCCAGAAATAATGATTCTGAACATTGTGCAACGTAAATTGTCTTTTTAATATAGGGACCACAAGGGAGGCTTAGAACTGCTAATGGGCCAGTATTAAATCAGATTTCACATTAGAGTAGCTTTAATGAAATTAATATGGGAAGGGCAGCTTAGTAGAAAAGGTACTGCACAAGTACTGCTACTAGAGAGGAAGTGGACACCATGCCTCTGCCAGCACAAGTATAGGATCAATCATCCTATCCTACTGCCTAAGCATACAGTGCGGCCTATATTAGCTAGCTTCAGCATGCCACCGTTATGGGACCTGTGGCCCTCCAGATGTTACTAAATTATTACCATGGCAATGTTGGATGGAGCTTCAGAGAGCTACAGTTCAACATCAGGAAGAACCAAAGTACCCACTACTGCCACAGATCTTTGTTTGCTGGATGAAAAAGAATGCCAATGAAGATATCATGCTTACCTACATCATGGATGAATTGTTCAATCTTAGACTGCATGCCCCAATAGCGAAACTCCACCTTGCAAAGCTTGTAAGCACACATAAAAGGCCCAGAATTTCCACTATCTAGCCAATCATCTCCTAGAGGTCCACGTCCCGTTTTCAACGAATGATACAGTCGTGGATCTTCCTCTATCTTGTACTCACTGGGTGAGATGGGATCCCGTACAATATCAATAGTATCTGTGGGTAAGTAGAGGAGGTTTGGGGGGGAAAAGATTAATTGTAGGAAATTAAAATAATCTTACTTGGATTTCTCAAGCTGCTACTCCTTCTCATCTCAGAATTGGTTCAGATGCTCAGCTACATTCCTGACTACTCTCTTGTATAGTGAACATCTGTTTTGCCAGAAGTCTGCTAGCTGTTCTTCCACTCCTGGTGTTTATAACAGCAGCATTCTCCAATCTATTGTCCTCTAGCTGCATTGGATTTCAACAATGGAATGATGATTGGAAATTCAACATGTGAAAGTTCATAACATCTACATCAGGGGTGTCAAACTGCCGGCCCGTGGGCCAGACACGTCACGTAGAAGCCGCGCCCACCCCATTGCCAGTAATGGCAAAACAGTCCCAATACGTTGTGCGATGTCGCATGACGTCGCGAGTTTGACATGTCTGATCTACATGGAGTGAAGTCTTCACAAGGCTGGTGAAGTCTGTCTTACAACACAGCACTTTATATGCCATGAGTGAAACAGATGCCCACTGACTTATATCTCAGTCACTTATTGACCCTAAATATCATCAGATAACCATCATCGTTCAGCCACTCCTGCACAATCAGTTGTCAGCATAGAAGCATTCACACAATACTACATTCTGATAACTTAAAAGTGACAGAAAACTCACCCACAATCCTTTGCCTGCGCTCTGTAACATTTAAATTGAAGATATTGGTTTGCTTTCCAGCATCTGGTCGGTAGTAAGTCTCAATCTCAATTGAAAATTTCTCCACAAAGGGGCATGTGTATCTATAAAAGAAAGGATGAAACTCATAGTTCTACCTTTACCACTTTGGCAAACTCCACAACCACATCTTCCAGCCCCCTACTGCCTTCCTCTCACCTAGTCCGTGTGTAAGGGTAGGCATTCCAAGATTCTTCCTCCACCTGAAGAGCAGCCTTAGGTAGGAGGGCACGAAACCAGCTAGGAATATGAGAGCCCACATGGTAGATCTTATGTGTATATTGACCACTTCCTCCTGGACCATCATCATAAGGTCGGTTGGACAGGATTTCAACCCCACTGCCTTCACCACTGGATTCCTCACGGCTTTTCTTCTAAGGTGGTGGGGGGGGGGAGAGAGATCTTCAGCTTGCAATCTATACCTTTTGCTCTTTGCATCCCTCAACCTGCTTGGCTTCGGTCCTGGATTTAACCCCAAAACTCTATCTGGTTATATAAATATCCATCAGCCTGCTCTATCTATCTTAACTGATGTTACCTGGATCATGTAAAGTTGGGCCACCTGGTATTCGGTCAGGCTCATGGGCAGCAGTATATGGTATTCTTTGATCAGCATTTTGACTGTCAGATCCTGTGAGTTGAGACAGAGTAGAGGGCAGATAAAAATGTGCAGCCAAGACAGCCTATTTGTGGCTGTGGGACACTTAAAAATATAATACGAAAATGGGATCCCAGACAATATTAAAACAGCCTAAGAAAACTGTTTTGGACAACACAGCTTAACTAAATAAAAGATATCTCCCAAATGCTCACCTATATCATGAAGGGTTGTTTTTTTTTGTATCAGTCAGATTGACGTGTATTTATTTTTATTCTCATCATCAGAAAACTATCGTATGTCAAAATGAAGTATTATGTAAGTATGGAAAAGAGTTGCTGGTCAAAAGTAGTAGCTTAAGCCACATTCTTACTTCCTCAGATGAGAAGCTGGAAAGAAATCCCTATCTGACCTTATTTCAAAACCCAATCCACTGGGTAAGTTTCCATAGCAACTCTTAAGCAAATGGGAGGCTAGGGAGTTTTGACATAGCAAAAGGGAAATGTGGAAGGAAGTAAAATAATAGCATCTAACACTCTCAGGTCTTTTACATCTTCCGGACCATGTCAGTGGTTCCCAAACTTTGCCATATTATGATCTGAGAAAAAGAAATTGTGCCATCTCCCACGTGTAAATAAATGTTTTCACCGGGACTGGGGTGGGGCAAGAAACAAACCTAAATTTACTCGTAATAATTACATTTTAACCTATATAGCAAATAAAACAGTGGCAGAACTTTTTAAAATAACATATTACTTTGGGGGAAAAACAAAAATACAATTTAAAACTATTTTTTAACATGAAGAACTAATTGCCTTTTTTGGCCTAACATTTGAAATTGGAATTCCAATTTGAAAACCACTTTCTCATTTACCAAGTCAGGGAGGAAAAAAAAAAAATACTGCCTTGCCCAAAATCAACTTTTCTTAAAACTGTTCTTAAAATGCCATAGCTTGCAGAACATGGACAGACTATAATCTGCTTTTGGTGCTCTCTGTATTAATATACTCTGAGATAACTGTCTCACACATTTTCTCCCCAAGTCTGGTGTTTGTAAATCCTTCCCCTACTGTTGCAATTTCCTTCTAGCTGCAGTCTTACAGCCCTTCCCCTCAGAAGTGATAATTTCCTATGCAGAGTGAGTATCTGGTCAGATGGTCAATTCTGCCCAGAAGCTTCATGCCTTCCATGCATGATTAACTCCTCCTCCGAAAGGCAAATGCAATATGTTAAAAGCAAACAAACATTCAGACTTCATACAGGGCTCTGGAATTGCAGGGTTACTTTGCATTCAGAATAATTTTGCATCAAGCTGTAACATTTGTGCAAAACCCACAAAAAAAGCACTCTGTGGTGATCCTCCTTCTCGTTTTCTCACAACCTCCTTTAAGAGTTCACTTTGAGAAATGCTGAAGTATGTAATTTGTTTGGTTTTGGCTTAACATAGTTTCAAAAGCAGTTATAGAGCTTACTATGTTCTGTGAAGCCAGCTATTAATAATGGCTTGTGCAACAAACAATGGCTAAGTGAACCTTGGTTAAATAAGACGTATGAATTTGTTTTATGATTTACAGACTTGTGTCAACCCAGCTAGAGCATGGAGTGCTAAAGCTATGGACGCAATTTGCTAAATCAAGGCTTTAGTCTTAGCCAAATTTATTACAACCAAGGCTTCTAGATAAATATGCACAGGGTTGTGGTGTCAATGCTGATACTCCTTGTAATTCTGTACTTCCATGATTCTGTTTATGCAACACTTTGTAATCAAGGTTTATGGAGACTTAAGGGGAGTCTCTCCTCTTCTACCAGCATGCCATGCAGAATTTAAATCATGCAGAGCTTTGCTCAGCAGTGTTGTGCAGGGAGAAGCTACTAAATCTCTGCCCATCATGCATCTATTCAAAGCACAGGAGTACATTCAAGAAAAAAGGGCCGCATCCCTCCTAGAGAGAGCTGTTTTCATGAATATCCTTTACCTGATGAGCCTATCAAATTGCTCTGGCTCTTGGCTCTTGCAACCTGCTGTTCCTGTAGCATAATCAAGCAATCACATAACTTCACATACATTATTATATCCTGCAGTATCCCTGAAAGCCAAACAGCCTTATTATTCTCATGTAAACAGTTAAGTTGTATGTTCTACTCACTAACTGGGAAAAGACAGCATACCCTATGCTCTATATTCCAGTATCAGTGTTTATGAGAAAACCTCTTCCCAAATACAAACATATTAAACCTTTCAAAATTCTGAATGTGAAAATAGAAAGCCAAAACCTGTTGAGACTTTACAGAAATAAACAACATAGATTAATATGCTATGTTTTCCATCCCAGGTATATGTATGCATGCATGCATGCATGTATGTATGTATGTATACATTTGCAAGATACTTCAGCACAAGGAGGTGAAATTCAGTGTCTCCTACAAACATATTAGAAAAACAATTCAGAATCTAACTCCTTATAAAGTCATGTTCAACAGAAATAGCTTCTAAAATAGTGTCTAAAACATTCCCATGTTTTGGCCACAATTCATTCAGGCTGCTATACATTTAACATGCATTGTTATCTCTAGTTAAGTCATCGTTTTCAAATCAGATACCCAAATTCTTACAAGCATATAGTTGATGGGAAGCTTGCTAATTGCCATAACCAATTAAGCAAAGCTCCTTAGAGGGAAATACATGTAAGCTTCAATCCTAAAACTTATTCAGGATATAAATGTAGCACTTGAATACAAAGCTAAGCATACTTAGAAGAGAAAGAAATGGGCACACTTCTGAGTAAACACACACACACAATTGATTGTTTAAATGATCTTCAGCAATTTTGTCGAAGGCTATGTATTTTTGTTTGTTGGTTGGTGTATTTCTCCTCATAGTCTATACCTAACTTTTAAAAAATAATAAGGGAAGCACCTCCCTCTCCCAAAACATGCTCGCCTTGAAAAATAACACAAACTTAACTTTGCCTAGTTCATCCACAAAGCTCAGGTTTCAATAGGTCTGCCCCATTAGAAGAAATTACCGCTCATCTTTCTCACAAGAACAAAATTTAAGTCAGCAGGTGCAGTTTACACTTCCATGTTTGGGGACGCTACCCAAGTGACTAAAGGTATGCTTGCCTTGCAGCCATTAATGGGCATAGAAGCCCTGTATAAATAAAACATGGCAACCTGACGGCTGAACCGATGGGAGGTTCGAATACACCTTTCACGTTGACCAAAGACATTCAATACAGCAGTAAATTACTGTTCAAACTACCGTTCACGCTGGCTGAATTCAACCCGCAGCAAACTGTCAGAAAGTCAGAAAAGCATTGGAATAATTGGAGCAGAAGGGACACGAGGCGCTGTCATCGCCGTCGGAGCCTTTGCTCGGGGGAAAGACTCCCTGTTGCTTTTAGAGAATGGCGACCCAAGATGAAGGAGGCCGGGCCGGGACGGGGTCCCCGCTTCAAGCCACACGAGACCTAACAGAGAAGCCGGCGAGGAGGGAAAACGTGCTGGGCGCTTGGTTTCTTTCCGGGGCCCAAGAGGCAGCAGCCTCGCCGTCTTGGAGAGGCATCCCTTCACCTCTCTTCCCACCCCCAAATCCCATGCAGTGCTATTCTGCACCCCTTCCTTTGCAGCCCAGCCGTGCCCCAAAACCGCTCCTGCGGATACCCGGCTCCTGTCCCGTCCCGCCCGCCCCTTCCACCCAGTGCAGCGCGCGCCTTTCCCCAGCCTCCCAGCCCCACGGCTACGCGTGCACACGAATCCTCCCTGCACACGCACACGCGCCACCTCCCGGGCCCAGACCTGTAGCTCGATGTAGGGATGCCGGCGATGGAAGCAGCGGTATGCTACGTCGGGGGAAGACGTCGGGGGGCGGGGAGGGAGGGAGGGGGAGAGAGAGAGTGGAGAAGGGAAAGAGACCGCCGGCCTCACTGAGTCCTCCCCGAACCCGCCCTTCCTCTGCCCGGCTCTGCCCGGCCGCCGCCGGGGCTCGGCTGCTGCGCTGGCAAGAGCATGGTTCTGGGAAGCAGCGCGGCGGGCTCGGCTCGGCCGGGGAAAGGGGTAGCACTGACTGGGATGGCTCGACGGACCGAACCGATCCTTTGCCTTCTCGCGTCACCGCGGCGGAGAAGCGCGCTCAGCCGCAGTCCTTGCGGGGGAGGGGGGAGGAGGAGGAGGAGGAGGAGGCGGGAGGGGAGCGGGCAGGGCTGCTTGTGTGAAGGAGTGTCGAAGTTGACGCGCGGAGAGACGGGCAGCGGAGGGAGAAAGGCAGGCAAAGCCTCCGGCCGAAGGTCCTCTGGGGGGAACCTCGTGGGGTTGCGGGATACTGACATGGCCGGTTCCTGGTATTCAGTGAGAGGCCCTCTCCCGAGCCTTTAGAGGTCGAACGGTCGGGTCCCCATTCAGTTTGCGCCCCTTTGAGAGAGCGGAGAACCGGAGGAATGAAAACCGGAGCTCGTGCGCCAGAGCAACTTAAGGGGGCTGCAGTTCAGAGGGAAGGCGGCTGCGCCGGCATCGGGCAGCCGAGGAGCTCGCCGGCGAAGCAAGCGCAGCCTCCAAGTCCCCGACGCTCGGGGCTCTCCCCCCCCCTCCGCCCGCCCCCCATTCACAGAGTGCAAGGCCTCCCGCCGGCTAGTCCCTTTTTAGCACAGGCGTAGGTTTCCATAGAAACTGCGACCCAGAACTTGCGAAGTCTCGGCACCTCCGAGCGCGCGAGCTCGCTCTTCCCCCGCCCATCCTTCTGTGACTTCATTGTTCGTTACCACGGAAACGCCAATGACGTCAGGTCCCAGTGACGTCAAGGACTCAAGGAATGGCGAGCTTTTTCGAAATGATTGAAATAAGCTTCGCTATTTATGTTTGGCGTGGTTGAGCTGAGAAACCAGGAGGCTCGATTTCTAGCCTCACCTTAAGCATGAAAGCCGACTGGGAGATTTTGGGCCAGTCGCGCGCTCTCTCTCTCTCAGCCCAACCCACCTTACCGTTTGTGAGGGAAAGAAAAGGAAGGCGTATTGTGTGTGTTTGTCGCCTTGTATTACTCATAAAATAATAAAGGCGGGATACAAATATCAAATAATTAAATAAACTTGTATAAATAAATAGCAGCTCGTTTAGAAATATATTTGTATTAGACCACATTCAAGGGACCCCTGCACCTTTTTAGAGGGAACCGTTACTGTCTGCTTAATTTCCCAAATAATGGATCACTTGTCACACACCCAGCATCTCCAGACTGCAACCAACTGCAACACACTGGGATGAAATAAAACCAAGAAACATAAGCTTTCTTTAATTATGTTAGCCTTTTGGTAGAGCTGGGGCTTTTATCAGGATAAAGTCTTCCTAAGGTTGAGCTTGGCATCTGGTCAATTCCATATTATTTTCATGGTAACAGTAGGGAAATGGTTTGAATTGCTTTTTTTGTGGGGTGTTTTCCAGTTCCTCATCTAGCCTATGATTTCCCAGTAGTCTCCTATCCAAGTATGAACAGGTTTGGCACTGCGGTTTTCTGACAGCAGCCATAGCTGGCTAAGCATGACTACCTGACATGATGAGGCTTTCTGATATGTTAGCAAAATAAAATCTCAGATTAGTGCTATTCGGATATTATATGCAGCCAGAGACATGACTTTGGAGAAACCACATGGAGACTGCTACTGCTACAACATGTTCAAAAATATCAGTTGAGCCCAGGAAACAGAATATATTTGGAAAAGACACAGATTGACTCCTCTCTGACTCTCTGGGATATAAGGGAAAATGCATTCAGGTTTGCAAGATTGATGTCAGACCTTTGAAAACAGGAAAGCTCCATAGTAAAACTATATTGATATAGGCTATTGTGACAGAATCCTGCAAACATGACTACAATACAACTATCTAGAACAGGGGCGCCAAACTGCTGGCCCGCGGGCTAGTTTCATCATACTGGAGCCGTGCCCACCCCATTGCCGGCAATAGCGAAAAAGCTCCGATACGTCACGTGACGTCGCAAGTTTGACATGTCTGATCTAGAAGCTGCAACTTCTCTAGAATGTAGTGGCACATTCTGGACACTCTGCAATTTGCCTATGTTGCATCATTGCTGTGCAAGCTACACTGGCTGCCAATTACTTTCCGAGTCCAATTCAAGGTCTTGATGATCTCCTTTAAAGCCATTCATGGCACATGACCAGTTATCTGCTGGATTGCCTCTCTTTGGGGGTATCTGCCCATCTCACTAGGTTAGAAAGGGTGCGTACACCTTCTCTAAAATTTTGTCATCTAGTGGAACCTCAGAAGGACAGATATTCTGTAGCCATCATGGGCTTTTGAAATAGCCTCCAACCTGAGATTGAGAAGGCCTCTACCCTTTTAGTCTTCCAGAAAGCCAAGAAGACCTGGCTCTTCCCCCAAGCATTCAGCTAGCATGGGAAAGTTAGGGAGTCAACAAAATGGGTCGTTCTGGCAACTTGGTGGGAAGGGTATGATGGTTTTTAAGGCAACAGATGTATATGATTTGAGGAGAAACCAGAGTACAGTATAGCATGTTGCTGTTTTTATTGGTTGCTATGAGCTGCCTAAGATCATTGTGTGAGGCAGGTGGACATATATGTTTAAATAAAACAAAATGTACAGTTTGGAGGATATCCTTGACACTCAGCTCTTGTTTGAGGAACAAGTGCCATTCTAGTTGAAGAGCTTTTACACAACAGGTGTGCCAGTTGTGTCCTTTTCTGGATCAGAAGGCACTGCTCACAATTATTCATGCTTGGTCAGCTCTCAAGTAGATTTCTGCAGCATGCTTTACATAGACCATCCAGAATGCAGCAATATATGCTCATCTCTGTGCCCATCTCTGCTCTGCAAATTGCACTGATTCTCTTTATGCTTCCAAGAGCAATTCAAAATGCTGGTTATCTCTAAAGCTGTATGTGGCATGGGGCCAGGTTATTTGAGGGACCACTTCTCTCTAATTGATTCTACCCATCCCATTAAATCTGACAGAAGGCATGTGTCAGGTCCTGTCTATCAAGAAATGTCATCTAGCAGGATCTAGGGAGTGGGCCTTTTCTGTCAGAGCACCTGCCCTCAAGAACACCACAATCCTGCCCAAGATTCAGTTGGTTCCAACTCTGCTGGAATGTCGGAAAGCTTAAAAACATGGCTGTTTTCCTGGGCATGGGGATTGGGAGTTTAATTGGCTCTGTCAGATTAATGAGTCACCCGCTAACGATTTGTGCTGTCCTCAGTTGCCATTATACTGTATACATATTACTGTTTATTGTGTGTGTGCATTTAATATTATGCCAACTTCCAGAATCACTATTATAAAATGGGCAGCCATACAAATTGATTAAAGTAAGTAAATACATCAAAATTAAAAATACATTTTCTTCCTTATCTTTTCTGAATATCCTTTGAAAAGACATTTAACAACTACTCTTGAAATGCTTGTCAACACACTAGATGGCAAGCAAATTCTAAGAACAAAAATGTATTATTATACTGGATGAAATTTAAATAAAACCCTATTCTGGTTTTGTACTTGTACAATATGGCTACAGTGAAGAAGTGTACTGGCCTTCCTTCCTCCCTCTTTTTCTGTCGTCACTAGCCAGCAGGATCATAGGATGATAGATCTCACGTCAGTATCTCACTAAAGCAAAATTTGCAAACAAGATTCTGCAAGATTTTCAGGCAACATTTTGCTTGTAAAATCAGTTAAATTTACTCAGATCTTAACTTTGAATGTGTCAAATTTATACTGATAACAGAGATAAGAGTATTGCAGGATAAGCTGAGTGATACCATCTCATGAATCTTGAGGACAGGCTCCTTGTAAATATGAGTCCTATTACATGGGAGTCATGCCTGAGCGCCGGCTCTTTAGCAAACAAATGGGTGAGTGATCAACTGGATGTGAGGGGTGTGTGTGTGTGTATCAGTATCTCATTAAGAGAAGAGTCAAAGCCTACCTTGAACAAGATAGTAGTATCTATCTATCCTGAAAAGATGTTACCTGGATCTGACCATATTACTGTTACTCTTATCCAGGTTGGAATCTCTTAGGTGAAGTTTATGGAGAGGCTGGGGTAGAGGGAACATTTCAGGCTTATACATTGGATTGAAATGGCATTGGTTACATTACATTGGTATTGGAGGAGAGATGTGTCCTTGCTTATCTGTGATGATACTCCCCATCACCTACAAGGGTTGGCAGCCAGAGGGCTGGAAATCAGGGGCTATTTTACAATGTTTTGGTTCCTTCCTGAGTGGTGGTTCCAAAGTGAGGGGAGAGGAAGGAAGGTTTATTATCTGTTGGCCTCTCCAACGTAGATGCCATAGCATTTTTCTTTTTATTTCCCCCGTACACCATGCACATGAGGCTATTGTGTGATGTCATCCTTTGATTTGGAGTGAGGTGTCATGGATATGCAGGTGATACACATCACCGTCCAGAACTGGAACAATGGTGTGGTGCCCTTTTGTCTGGAAGAAGTTGGAGAAAAACAGTAAAGAACAAGGTCAAGTTTACTCTTTGTCCAGACATGGTTATTCCAACTTGCAGGACTGGCCTAGGGGTAAATTTTAATGGGGTTTTAAAGCAATTTTTTAAAGCAATTTTTTTTAAAGCAATTTTTAAATTAACTTGACCAAATTACTAATATTTTCTTTTACTTATGTTTTTAATTTGTAGTTTTTGGGGATTAGTGTTTTATCTGGTTGTTAGCCGCCCTGAGTCCGTAAGGAGAAGGGCGGGATATAAATTAAATAAATAAATAAATAAATAAATAAATAAATAAATAAATAAATAAATAAACCTTATGGCATTCTCGCTGATTCAGTGGTGTCTCTGAATCGGGGAGCACTCCCCAAAAGAGATGGTCCTTAACTTGGAAATTCTCCTAGATGCCTAGCCGGGGTGGGGGGGAGGGCTGCGGCAGATAGGTGGGGCAGTTTTGGCTGCAGCACCAGTTGTGACCTTTCGAAAACAAAGAGACTCTGGTTTCGGTGACTTATTCTTGTGTTTAAATATACTTTTTATTAACAGTTTTACAAATAACATAATAAAGAGTAAAAGGCACTAATAAAAAGTAAAAAAAACAAAGGAAGAAAAAAGAAAAAGTGCAGAAAGAGAGAATAGAAGAAATAGAAAGAAAAAACCTCTGATTTTCTTTGCAGCAAATATAAATACAATTATCTCTTATTCTATAATTGCAAAAAAGCTCACTTTTTTCTATCATTCGGGGGGGGGGTCTAATCATCAAAGCCACAAACAATAAGTGCATTTTTTTCTGTTTCATGAAAAAAAAAATTATAAAGAGTTTCCAGTCAGCGATAAATGTAGAATTGTTTTTTTTCTCTGAATCCAGTAAGTTAATTTATCCATCTCCGCAAATTCCATCAGCTTCAACAATCATTCTTCTATTGTGGGCTGTGACTTCATCATTGTCATCTATCTTTTAGAATGAATACAGCATGATCTATATGGGACAGCAGCCTTCAAACACTATTTTCAAGCTGCAGTTAAAAGATCGTCAAATTACAGTTTTATTTCACTGAGCATTTGACTCTAGTTGAGAACCAGTCTGGTGTAGTGGCAAAGGCATCAGGCTAGAGACATTTGAGTTCTAATCTTATCTTGGGCACACATCCAGCTGGATGACCTTGGACCACTCTCTTTCAGCCCTAGGAAGGCGGTAACGACAAACCACTTCTGAAAAACCTTGCCCAAGAATTGTGCACAATTGAACAGAAGAAAATTACTCTAGTTAGGCTCTCCTGAGGTACGATTGATTTACTATTTGATTTAGTCCTAGTTCATTTATTACCAATATTGCTTTTATATTTGGATATGTTATAATCCAGTAAGATTATTTGGAATTTAGTGGGCTAGAAAAACCTGCAAAGTAAATAACATTTAAAAAAACACAGCAACTCACATGCAGACATATAATACATCGGTCGCAAGCACTGCATTGGCTGCAACAGAGTTCCAGGCACAATTCAAAGTACGGGTTTTGGCCTAGAAAGCTATATATGGTTAGAACGTGGGTACTTGCAAGACCATCTGCTTCCAGAAGAATCCACCTAGATGCACATTATGGGGGAGTATGTGAAGGTTTCTCAGTGGTAGTGCCCATCTTTTGGAACAGCTTCTTGCCTCCCTTTGCTCCTGAGTTTTAGAAAAGTTGTGAAAATAGAATATTTTGTATGGTATTTGGAGATCAACATCTGGTCATGAAATGCCTATTTATATTAATTGCAACAATGTTGATGTACCTGTGATTTTATTTGTTGTGTTCTTGGCATATCATGCCGATTTACTGTTTTATTGTTCTATTGACTTTACTCTTTGGGGTTTTAATTATACACCATGATGAATCCTTGCAGAGTGTAGTAATATAGAATATAAAACACATAAATAAATGTTCATGTTTTAAATGCAAACCTTAGCAATTGTATTTGTATCCAACTCTGTTGTCTCTATTTAGTTCAGTTCCATATTTTAATCATTTTAGCCATTGTCTACCTATTGCAGGATGAAGGTTTCCTGCATGTTTCCACATGTTTCCAACCAATAGAGTCATGAGCTTTCTTTTGCCAATTGGCCCCCCAATACTTGCAGATATCATCAATCCATCTTGTTTTAGGTCTCTTTCGAGGATGCTTTTTCTCAAGTGGGATCCATTCTATGACTGCCTTGGTCCACCTGCCATCAGTTCTGATTTGTAGCACATTTTTTCATATGCATATTTAATTGGTAGTATTCATATAATAACATGCTAAACCACAATCCAGTTAATACATTTTAGGTAGCATGTTGCTTAACTCACCTCTGCAGTTAGTCTATTGTTCAAAAATACAAGAAACTGTTAAGACAACCTGTAAACTGCTGGATCATCATTTCAGAGGTATTCCCTTTCCTAAACAGAGAAGCAGAATGACAATGGTCAAAACAGCCGTAAGAACAGGAGCAACATCTGATTTCCTGCTAGCTTAACTCAGCTGATTGCCCTCCAATAGCCAACGATGAGACTGATTTACTTGGCTTCAAGAGGGCTAGACTAGGGCCGGTTTACTAAATCTCTGGATGCCAGTGTGGTAGAACTGAAGCACCTACAAATCTGGCCAAATTTCAATTTTATGGGAGTCCTAGGTCCTGGATTTTGAATGCATTCTGTAAGTTAGCCTACTTACAGGTACTTTCATTCAAAAATGGTGGTCCTATGATGCACTGTTTTGTTCATTTAAATCGGATAGGCAACCTTGGCTCTTTTATGACTCGTGGACTTCAACTCCCAGAATTCCCTGGCTCAGGAATTCTGGGAGTTGAAGTCCACAAGTCATAAAAGAGCCAAGGTTGCCTACCCCTGATTTAAAGGTTATAGACACAAGAGTTTTAGTAGTATATAGAAGATAAATAGATGGTAGGTCCACTACTTCTTCCATCCATCTATCCCAGCAAGTATATATAGAATTAATTTTGTTTTAAGGATCATAAAGCAGCATAGAAATTAAATCTTGGTGTCTTAGTAATTAAGAATGAAAGCAACTGCAATGAGTGAGAAATCGGTTTTTTTTTCAATCCATAGCTGCTTTCAATAACTGATGGGGTTGAAGCCAATAATGGATGGTGCCAAAGCGCAAAAGGGGCAGGGGCCACCCTTCTTCCTTAGGGAAATGTAAACACACTTACCAATGATTTTGCCAAGATTTTAAAATGTGTTACAGGTACAAGAGTTTTTCTATCCTTTTTGTAATGAACAACGTATACACTTGTTGCAATATTCTATACAATGTATCAATGCTTATTGCTAAGTACTTTCTCAAACAAAAGCTAGCCTACGTGACCAACAGCTAGGTCACGTATGCCTAAGGTGACTTCCTCATTTCCTAAAGGGCACAAAAAAGACCGTATATGGTAGTAAGGAAATGTTCCCCTCCTCCTGAGATGTAACCACTCCCATACCTGAT
>NW_015387213.1:242970-253776 GCF_001527695.2 Protobothrops mucrosquamatus
ATTTCAGGCTTATACATTGGATTGAAATGGCATTGGTTACATTACATTGGTATTGGAGGAGAGATGTGTCCTTGCTTATCTGTGATGATACTCCCCATCACCTACAAGGGTTGGCAGCCAGAGGGCTGGAAATCAGGGGCTATTTTACAATGTTTTGGTTCCTTCCTGAGTGGTGGTTCCAAAGTGAGGGGAGAGGAAGCAAGGTTTATTATCTGTTGGCCTCTCCAACGTAGATGCCATAGCATTTTTCTTTTTATTTCCCCCGTACACCATGCACATGAGGCTATTGTGTGATGTCATCCTTTGATTTGGAGTGAGGTGTCATGGATATGCAGGTGATACACATCACCATCCAGAACTGGAACAATGGTGTGGTGCCCTTTTGTCTGGAAGAAGTTGGAGAAAAACAGTAAAGAACAAGGTCAAGTTTACTCTTTGTCCAGCAACCTTATGGCATTCTCGCTGATTCAGTGGTGTCTCTGAATCGGGGAGCACTTCCCAAAAGAGATGGTCCTTAACTTGGAAATTCTCCTAGATGCCTAGCCAGGGTGGGGGGGGAGGGCTGCGGCAGATAGGTGGGGCAGTTTTGGCTGCAGCACCAGTTGTGACCTTTCGAAAACAAAGAGACTCTGGTTTCGGTGACTTATTCTTGTTTTTAAATATACTTTTTATTAACAGTTTTACAAATAACATAATAAAGAGTAAAAGGCACTAATAAAAAGTAAAAAAAAACAAAGGAAGAAAAAAGAAAAAGTGCAGAAAGAGAGAATAGAAGAAATAGAAAGAAAAAACCTCTGATTTTCTTTGCAGCAAATATAAGTACAATTATCTCTTATTCTATAATTGCAAAAAAGCTCACTTTTTTCTATCATTCGGGGGGGGGGGGGTCTAATCATCAAAGCCACAAACAATAAGTGCATTTTTTTCTGTTTCATGAAAAAAAAATTATAAAGAGTTTCCAGTCAGCGATAAATGTAGAATTGTTTTTTTTTCTCTGAATCCAGTAAGTTAATTTATCCATCTCCGCAAATTCCATCAGCTTCAACAATCATTCTTCTATTGTGGGCTGTGACTTCATCATTGTCATCTATCTTTTAGAATGATTACAGCATGATCTACATGGGACAGCAGCCTTCAAACACTATTTTCAAGCTGCAGTTAAAAGATTGTCAAATTACAGTTTTATTTCACTGAGCATTTGACTCTAGTTGAGAACCAGTCTGGTGTAGTGGCAAAGGCATCAGGCTAGAGACATTTGAGTTCTAATCTTATCTTGGGCACACATCCAGCTGGATGACCTTGGACCACTCTCTTTCAGCCCTAGGAAGGCGGTAACGACAAACCACTTCTGAAAAACCTTGCCCAAGAATTGTGCACTATTGAACAGAAGAAAATTACTCTAGTTAGGCTCTCCTGAGGTACGATTGATTTACTATTTGATTTAGTCCTAGTTCATTTATTGCCAATATTGCTTTTATATTTGGATATGTTATAATCCAGTAAGATTATTTGGAATTTAGTGGGCTAGAAAAACCTGCAAAGTAAATAACATTTAAAAAACACAGCAACTCACATGCAGACATATAATACATCGGTCGCAAGCACTGCATTGGCTGCAACAGAGTTCCAGGCACAATTCAAAGTACTGGTTTTGGCCTAGAAAGCTATATATGGTTAGAACGTGGGTACTTGCAAGACCATCTGCTTCCAGAAGAATCCACCTAGATGCACATTATGGGGGAGTATGTGAAGGTTTCTCAATGGTAGTGCCCATCTTTTGGAACAGCTTCTTGCCTCCCTTTGCTCCTGAGTTTTAGAAAAGTTGTGAAAATAGAATATTTTGTATGGTATTTGGAGATCAACATCTGGTCATGAAATGCCTATTTATATTAATTGCAACAATGTTGAATGTACCTGTGATTTTATTTGTTGTGTTCTTGGCATATCATGCTGATTTACTGTTTTATTGTTCTATTGACTTTACTCTTTGGGGTTTTAATTGTACACCATGATGAATGCAGAGTGTAGTAATATGGAATATAAACACATAAATAAATGTTCATGTTTTAAATGCAAACCTCAGCAATTGTATTTGTATCCAGCTCTGCTGTCTCTATTTAGTTCAGTTTCATATTTTAATCATTTTAGCCATTGTCTACCTATTGCAGGATGAAGGTTTCCTGCATGTTTCCACATGTTTCCAACCAATAGAGTCCTGAGCTTTCTTTTGCCAATTGGCCCCCCAATACTTGCAGATATCATCAATCCATCTTGTTTTAGGTCTCTTTCGAGGATGCTTTTTCTCAAGTGGGATCCATTCTATGACTGCCTTGGTCCACCTGCCATCAGTTCTGATTTGTAGCACATTTTTTTCATATGCATATTTAATTTGTTGTATTCATATAATAACATGCTAAACCACAATCTAGTTAATACATTTTAGGTAGCATGTTGCTTACCTCTGCAGTTAGTCTATTGTTCAAAAATACAAGAAACTGTTAGGACAACCTGTAAACTGTTGGATCATCATTTCAGAGGTATTCCCTTTCCTAAACAGAGAAGCAGAATGACAATGGTCAAAACAGCCGTAAAACCAGGAGCAACATCTGATTTCCTGCTAGCTTAACTCAGCTGATTGCCCTCCAATAGCCAACGATGAGACTGATTTACTTGGCTTCAAGAGGGCTAGACTAGGGCCGGTTTACTAAATCTCTGGATGCCAGTGTGGTAGAACTGAAGCACCTACAAATCTGGCCAAATTTCAATTTTATGGGAGTCCTAGGTCCTGGATTTTGAATGCATTCTGTAAGTTAGCCTACTTACAGGTACTTTCATTCAAAAATGGTGGTCCTATGATGCACTGTTTCGTTCATTTAAATCGGATAGGCAACCTTGGCTCTTTTATGACTCGTGGACTTCAACTCCCAGAATTCCCTGGCTCAGGAATTCTGGGAGTTGAAGTCCACAAATCATAAAAGAGCCAAGGTTGCCTACCCCTGATTTAAAGGTTATAGACACAAGAGTTTTGGTAGTATATAGAAGATAAATAGATGGTAGGTTCACTACTTCTTCCATCCATCTATCCCAGCAAGTATATATAGAATTAATTTTGTTTTAAGGATCATAAAGCAGCATAGAAATTAAATCTTGGTATCTCAGTAATTAAGAATGAAAGCAACTGCAATGAGTGAGAAATCGTTTTTTTTCAATCCATAGCTGCTTTCAATAACTGATGGGGCTGAAGCCAATAATGGATGGTGCCAAAGCGCAAAAGGGGCAGGGGCCACCCTTCTTCCTTAGGGAAATGTAAACACACTTACCAATGATTTTGCCAAGATTTTAAAATGTGTTACAGGTACAAGAGTTTTTCTATCCTCCTTTTTGTAATGAACAACGTATACACTTTCTTTGCTTAAATATATGACACATCTGCAAGCTTGGATTCTTCCTAAATCCACCACACCTTCCTAATTACACACCTTGGTTGGACAGCCTTCTCTGCAATATACAGGTCTAATTTGGTAGTCCAATTTCTTCTGTTACTAACTTCATCTTTAATAATCGTATTTATTTTAACAAAGCATTTCTTTAAAAAATTCACAATACAGGGAAGTCAATTCAACACCATAATTACTATTTAAAAATACTCAGCAACAATTGTGAACCTCAACTTAATTTCCAAAAGTAGTAAGCATAATAATACTTCAGATTTCTGGAAAGAGTTTCAGCCCTTTCTTTATAGTTTGCAATATTTCATCCTCCTTCAGTTTAGTTCATGCATCTGTATAAATCAACTGTGCTTCAGGACAAACCCACTGGTTTCTCTGACTTTGCATCTCATAGTTAAGCTGATAAACTAACCATTACTTATGGGGACTTTTCAAAGAACACCTTCCAAAATTAAAATCTTACAAATTAATGCTACATTTCAGATTTAGAGGGTATTTGTGGGGTAAATCTATTTCTTGTGATTATACAACTGATACCTGCTGTACTCATAGGTATTAAGACTTGCTAACAAAAATATGATTTTCAGTTCTCTATTTTGAAGCTTTTATACATGATCAGTTTTATATAACAATATACATCATTTATCATTGTATAACTTTTGCAGGTTACTTCCCAGGCTTTTTGAGGAATATCTCCTTTTCCATCTGTTGAGAACATCTATTTTCTGCAAAAATTGTATTTTTTCCTCTACTTTCATGAAATGTATTTCTATCTTTTATGTGGAGTGCCGTGTGGAGCTATATATTTTATTTATTTATATTTCATATTTCTTAACCACCCATCTCCCAGAGAGGGGCTGTGTATATACATTTTGTTACATTTACAGGTAGCCCTTGATTTATGACAGGTAGTTTAACGACTGTTCAAAATTAGGTCAGATTTTTAAAAAGTTATTTACAAACCATCCTTAAAGTTATGATTGCTGCACCATCCCCCTAGTCACATAATTGCATTTTGGTCACTTGGCAAAACTGGTTTGCATTTATACCCACTTGCAGCATCCAGTGGTTACGTGATCATGTTTTGCAATGCTTTTGCCATTTTCCAGAAAACACTCATTTGATAAGCTGGATTCAGACTTACAACCACGTGATTTGCTTAATGACTACAATTTGCTTAACTCTGGTGAATTACTTAAAAATAGCCATAAAATTGAGTCAGGTCATGTGATAACTTATGACCACAATCACTTATGATCAAAATTCTGGACTCAGTTGTGGTTGTAAGTTGAGACTACCTGTATTGTAGAGAGCAAGTTTGGTGTAGTGGTTAAAGCATCAGGCCTAGAAACCAGACCACAAATTCTAGTCCTGTTGCAGACACAAAACCAGCTGGGTGATCGTGGTTCAGTCACTTTCTTAGCCCTAAGAAGGAGACAATGGCAAGCTACTTCAGAAAAACCTTGCCAGGAAAACTACAGGGACTAATCCAGGCAATCTTGGAGAATTGGACACGATTGAACGGAAGAAAAAACTTTAGGGTCAAGAAATAACTATGTATTTGCTCAAGAAGTTTACTGTTGTACATTCAGACTAATTTATTAAGCCAAGTTCTCAAATCTGTCTTGCATTCATATATTATCTAGGCGAGTTACACTGATCTGAATGGTAAAGAGTTAATAGCCAATAGGTTTTTGGCAAAAGGACAATATTTACCTCCACTTAGTTTTGGTAGAACAATTAAAGAATCCTCTGAACGTATGATATTCAAGTTGTAGCCGTAAGGGCTGAAGTACATTTTACATACTTTTTAACTCAACAATAATTTTAAAAAGTTCCTCTGTGAACTTTTCTACAATTTTTCACCCTGAGACTACTCTTCTTCTTGATAGGCTATATTACTTTCCAACTATCTATAAACTATCCTTTTTCTAAAAAAGGAAACAGGAAAAAGGGAAGATTTAAACACCCTTGTATTCTACTGTACCCTTCTATAAGGAATCTTTTCTAGACATGTTGCAGGAGGTACATCTGATCTTATACCTTCATGCTTCACTAGTAATATCTAGGCCTCCCTAACAAATAATACCCTCTCCCCCCTGGGCACAAAGAAGTTATTCTGAGTAAAAGCTGGATGATTCCCAATTCATAAGCTTAGTATGTTTAGAGTAGTTGCTCTGGATGCAAGTTGTGCTTCTCCAGGAAGAGGGGGCTTACAATCTGGGGATTCTCCTAGACTCTCAATTCCCACTGACACAAGTAAAAACTGTGCCTTGGAGATCCTTTGCCTAGCTTTGACTGCAACAGGAGACATGGCCAGGTCAATGCATGCTCAGGATGTCACCACCTATTTGGACTATTGTAATTCTCTCCACATATAAACTGATTAGCTTGGGACCTGGTTATCTGCAAGACCATATATTCAAGCAAAATCTGCAGGTTCAGGTCAGGCTGACGGAGTGCATACTGAGAGTCCTTACCTCCAATGAGATGAGGTAGGAGAGGAATTAAGGCAAGCATTTTTATTGGAGCTCCCTTGCTGTAGAGTATTGTATCACCAGAAATAAGAGCTGCATCGTCATTCCTGATATTTAGAAAGCTTTGCAAAACATGCCATTTTCAAAGTGCATTTGGGAGCCAAGTAGAGAGTTGAAAAGAGGCTTGGGATGGATCATGCCGTTTCATGATGGTTGTAATAGACATAATAATCAACATATGGTATTTTCTACGGACTATTGCATTAGCAATTTGTGTTCTCCTTGTAAGGCCACTCAGATCTGAATGGCTGAAGGGGCATAGAAATACTTATTTAGAAATAAAAATCCAACATCACGTAGATGAAACTACCTGATGAAAGCCCCTCGCCCCAATGAGAATGGGAAGCAGCAGAAATCTCATTTACCAAAGAAAAGCTTTAGAAATGAAATGTTAACATAGGTGTACCGTACTCCTAACGTCTGACACAGTAACAGCAAAAAACAAATCGTACAGGAGTAGAAACATTTTATTACAAGTTTTCCAATACAGGCTCAGTGATCACTGGTTGAGACTCTTGTTGCAAGAGGAAGAGAGGGCTTCATACTGCTTTACTAAGGAAGCATATCTTGCAATACATGCCCTTCAGGAATATTTTAGCGAGGTAGAGAATATTTCCCTCACCACATAAAAAAAATAGAAAAGCACAGTGAAGAAGAGATAATCCAAATTCTAAAGATTTTTATTTATTCAAAAACCCCATGTATTTTATAAAGATATAGAACTCGTCACCAGCAATTATTTCGACTAGTAAACCAAGGATATGCACAATGAACGCTTTCTGTATATATTTCCCAGAATGCCAATTGACGGGAAGTTCTGTGATGCAAATGGAGATACTTCAGATTCTTAGGTGCCAATTGGGATAAAGGTCTTTGAAGGCGATCACAGTTCTAAGACTTGAGACACTGATTGGTAGAAAGATTTGAAAGGAAGGGGAAAACTCCAGATTCTAAAATGTTGATTAGCTGGAAAGTGCTAGGATCCTCCAAGGGTGGTGCCAGGAGGAAGCGAGTGTTACGTGCGGGCATTGCGCTCTGTCTCTGCCAGACACTCTCTTACTAGCGCCCGGGCATGAATAATGCCTGCGGAAAGAAAGTCACAAAAGTAAGGTATGCTGAATAATGGATTTCAAAAGCAGCAACACAAAGCACAAAGTATGTGACAGAATTTGCAACTGTAGCATCTTCCACATAAAACATTTATATATACCTTATTCATTAAATTCAAGATCAATCAGAAGATAAGAGGGCAAAATGCAGATGTGTGGGTTTGAATAAATCAGAAAGTACAAGATACTAACTGGCAGCAATGCAGTACATAACATAAGGAGTTGTTGTACAGCTGTCTTGCAGAAACAAATCAACGTTTCCCCGACAAGCTAGGTTTATACCTGCTGGGTATAGATTCTAATCTAGCAGGTTCTACCTGTTCCTACTATGGTACAACTATTTGCATTAGTGAGAATTGATTTGGCTGGAAATATTGAGAACTCTGGCTTAATAGGGTTAAGGGAGTTGTTTTCATTCATTCCTGAGCAAGACTAGAACTTTAAGCCAACTTTGAATTACAAACTCAAAAGACATGACTTGGAAGAGTTAATTGGAAATTGCCAAACCAGTCATCTACTCATTACTGTGCAGCATTGCATTTGAGAATAGTCTGCAGAACTTCTGGGAAAGCCAGCCATATATATGTGTGAACTTCTAAGGAACGTGAGAAATTCAGCTAGTGCCAGCCTCTGACAGGACAAATTTGAGTAACTGCACAAAAATGAGTAATTGTGCTCATGTACTATGATGAGAATGCTTCTTCCTACCTCGCTTCAGTCGTTCCATAGCACTCTTGCTGCCTGCGTATGTAGGTCGGATCTCTTTGCCCATCTCTTCAATTACAGAAAGCAAATCTGTATATGTGCTCTGGGAGCCTTGGGCACCTGGTGGCTTCATAGCCTGCAAGATCAACAGCAGAGATAAACAACAGAGGATCCTTCTACCATCATTTCCATCAACTAGCAAGACCTTCCTCATCCTTATGTGCTCACCTGCACGTAGCCCATAGATGGGGGCCCAAAATCGTTGAAGAGAGGTCGAAAGGGGGCAGATGCTCCAGGGACAGAACCAGATGGCGATGGAACACTGGTAGCTGAAAAATAACCGATGGCATTAAACTCATTGCTAATCTAAATTCTTGGAGCTCATGAACTTCTTCTAAGGAGGTAACACTGTAATTTTGTTACTTCTCATTGTGGAAACAATCAAGACAATAATTGAAGGATTTATTTCAAGTAAATTAAGAGGTGTTGTTTTTTTTTAAAAAATATCTAGAATCAGATTTACAGTATAGGCCTTCTGAACTGCTCGTGGGAATTTGATTCTCAAATTATGAAACTTCTATTTGAGCAATTCTATAATACAGTTTGACATAAATCACACAACTGGAAGAGTTTTATTGCAACATGTCTGAGATCTAAAATAGGGGAAAGGGAATTGGGTGTGGCTATTTTTGGATAGATCAAAAACAATATACTGTTAATCTTGGAAATCTACCACCGGATCTCAATCGGTCAGAAAAAGAGTTGGTTTTTGGTGTTCAAAACATTCATTTCAACTCAAGGATTAACCAATTCACAATTGTTCATGAGTTAAAGAAAAATGTTAGATGCATGATTTCTTCTTCGTATCACAAATACATCACAAATAATTACACAATATATCTGAATACGTTACTCTGCAACTTTGGGGCACTTACAGTATTTGCAAAGTTTTTTAATATACAGGCATGCATAAATTAGAGTAATATATTCAGAAGCTAAAAAGACTAAACCAAGCATAAAGCCCAGAAAGGATTTTTATAACCACCATCTAGTGCAAATATATTAACATTAAAATAATAGTACTTATTTTAGGGAGAATATTGAAGTTCCTCCATATAAAATTAAGTATTTTATAATTAAACTGTTTCCAAATTTAAATCTTGAAAATATGGTCAAATTTACATGAAACTGAAAAAAAAATTTTATTCTTAAAAGTTTAAACCATTTAATGTTTTCACCATTAACACAATAGAATTTCCTTGGACTAGTATACTAAAACTATATTACCAAGCCAAGGCCAAACAATGTGCATTAGATCTTAGCAAGGGTATGTATGTAGCTTGTTTACTTTGTAATCCCAGAAATCGGTTTTTTTAAAAATTGCAAATATATTCACACATATACAATTTTAAACAGCCGATTACTTGTGAATGCAGATATTATTTTATTCTAACTTATTTTTACCAGTCTTTGAATAGAATACAGTAGTTGCTCAAGCATGTGTACATTTTAGTATCTTTGATTCCCTTTTTAGGACTGAAGTAACAGAAATTTAATTTTAGGCTTTATGTTATATTCTAATATTATATTGACATTCTAATCTTATTTTGACTGACAAACTAATTGTAACCTTTACCTAATATAGGAGGTACGCAAATTTATATCTTCATTACTATCTGGCTGACTACTGCAATTCATTTTATATGGGGCTGCCATCTTTTATCCCCCCTTTTGCCACTTGTTACTTGTGTACATTTTGTTTTTGCTGGAGAGTTTTATGGTGCTACTATTGTTTTAATCATAACTTGGATGCTTTGCATTTTGCTAATAAGTTATGTAAGCTACTGATTTTGCCTTGCTAGACTGAGATATGTTTAGTAAATCAATGAATAAAATATCTTGGAAGTATCAGTAAGTCTTCTTTAAGAAATGGAAGAGGAATAAGTAACAAAAATATATTTATAATGTGAACAGAGAACTTCCCCTTGGCTTTTCCGTCTTGACCGCAGTAGCTTGTGGGTTTAATTCAACTTCCGGCAGCCCAGTGTATAACATAAAGCAGAATTTTATGGGTTTTTACTGAGAACTTGCTGCTCTAAACTGATCTGAATTCAGCCATTATTCTTGGCTGTCAACTTTATCTTCCTTTTCTCATCCTAACCATGTGAGCCTAACACTCTAAAAGAAAAGCATAATTTCAGTATTTTATGAGTCATCTTGCGAATTCTATTATACAATGATAGACACTTGAAAAGTAAATAGTACATATGTACACATAAATAGTACACTACTCATGATTCCTAAATCACATTATGGTCTACTAAAACTATTCAACTCAGAACAAATTTCTAAAAATAGAAAACTTGAAAATACAAAGTCCTTAACTGAGGAAAGAAAAGAGTATTATGCCACTAATAAAATGTATGTTTTTAGACTATGAACTATCTGGAATTAATTTGTGGTAGAAAGAAAGAGTATGAAAGCAACTCAATTACTTTGATCAGAGGAGTCCAGAAAAAGAATAACTTCCGGAGGCTGGCCCCTACCAAGATTATATAAAATTTGGATATCCTTTTCATCCAACTTCACTTACTGTAGTTGTTTTTTAATTTGCAGAAAAAGAATAACTTCCGGAGGCTGGCCCCTACCTACCAAGATTATATAAAATTTGGATATTCTTTCCGTCCAACTTCACTTACTGTAGTTGTTTTTTAATTTGTGCAAACGAATTACCTATGGCTACTACAAAGTGAAGCAAATTATTGCAGATGTTAGTTTAGTAGAGATTTCTTCCACAGGAAATATCCTTTCAAAGTAATTATACAAATAATATACCATTTTCTTTAATCTAATAATGATTTCATCCATGATCCATATATTTCGGATTGGCATAAAGGCAGTATGTTTTCTACTAAGTGTCTAGTTTTTTAAATAACTTACAAGCTTTTTATACAGCCACATCAGTACAGTAATTACAAACATGCAATTAACTTCCCTGAACTGAAG
>NW_015387213.1:254009-280298 GCF_001527695.2 Protobothrops mucrosquamatus
AGGTAAAGCCAACTTTGCTCAAACCACGGTCTACATTTTAATGACACTGGGTTTCCATACTTCTCTAGTTACTTTCAGAAATTGCTTGTTAACTGCTTTTTTAAATATTAGGAATCTTTGAATTGACAAATTTTATAGCACTGGGTGAATTTCTTTTAAGCCTTTCAAAATAAGTTTTAAATACAAATGTAAGGCCTTATAAAATTCTTAGAGTAAATGGGTGATTAGAACTTTGATTTTAGAAAGTTACAAATGGCATAAGGGTCTAGTTGAATTTGAAATAAAATTTTGAAATTAATTGTAAGAAGCCTTTCCATGGGAAAATGCTTTTGTTTTGAAAAATGGATTTGATGGGACTTGAAGGCTATACATTAGAGCCAGGGTGTCAAACTGCCGGCCCACGGGCCGCATACATCATGGCAAAACCGCACCCATCCATTGCCGGCAATGGCAAAAAAGTCACGATACGTCACGACATGTCACGGGACGTTGCGAGTTTGACACCCCTGCATTAGAGGGAACTAGAAGGAACTAAAGATTACAATTAAAGAACTAAATTTGATTTATTAATATAGAAAGGAACAAAACACTCTAATATTGTATGTTTTTGAAAAATGGACATATGTTAATTTTAAGCATGTCTACTATTATAGATTGTGCTTAAAGATTTTATGGAGGACAAACATGTTTTATTGGACAAGACTGAGGGTGATTTGAAATTTAAAAATGACAGGCTACAGAAATTATATGGAAAAAGAAGCTATGCTGGATATACAAATGAAACCCCATTGATGTCTTAATAATTAAAATATACAAATAATAAACCAAAAGATGAACTGGCTAACTTTCCTATATTGGATTTTAAAAAAGGTTAAAACTTTGAAGAATTTTGTGAGAGTGAAAAAAATAAAAAGAAATCAAGTTCTAGGGCATTATTTGAAGGGATAAAAAAATCTCTGGTAACCCTTAATGGACTTTTGCTGAATAACAAGGTTTTAAAGATTTGTGATATGGAAAGAAGAGATCACGTTTTGTATGTTAAGAGAAGGTATTAAGTTACTAAAATTGTTTATACTTGTTTTAATGAAGTGGGAAATAATTTCTTTTTATATTTATTTTCTTTGTTATATTCTTATTATTTCTTTTCTAATATTTTTCTTCACTTTCTAATTCTTTTCTTTGTTAGTTTTTAATCTTTTTAGTTGTAAAGTTTAATAAAATATTATGAAATCTAACTGGACATATCATGGCCTGAAACCTGATTGTCCTTTGCGCAAAGACTATACCTCATCACTGAGCTAATTTTTTCCTCTGTAGTTTAGTAGTTTACACACACCTATCTGTGAATAATTTACATCCTGTAAGTATACAATCAGGAAGTCAATCTCATCTTTTGCAAGCACCATACGTACATTCATTCCAACACTTACTTATCTTCAAACTTATATAATGGACTCAGAATGCCAAAAGAAGCGTAAGTACATGGCAGGGGGTATCAGCACAGCTAATATCTCTAGAAACTTTCTGTAACCACACCAAGATATATACAAGGAGTAGAATTAGTAGTCTGGGTACTAGGAAAAAAGTAATTTCCATTCCTAAATATGGTAGGCAGATTCTAGGCAACACTCAGTCAGAATACTCTTTAACAGAAAAACTGACAGAAATGCAAGCCCCAGGATCCAGTTCCGTTCTTCAGGTATATGAAATTGCTTCTTTCTGGCCACTGCCACTTATGTTATGTTCAAATTAGTTAGCCCGAGTTATAAGTAAAATTGTAACTTGTCCTCCTTTGTGCTTATTTTTCAATTAAACTTTAATGTATCGTTAATCTAGCAAAACATGATTCACCTGATATTATGCCACCCTATATTGCTCAAACAGAAATCCAACTGAGTTTAATGGGGCTCACTCTTAGCATAAACTGCAATTTTTATACCAGTCCACACCGAATATAATCAGAAATCTCTGAAAATATGCAAACTGAGCTTTCCTTCTCTTTCTCCGCTTTTGCCATCCAGAAGTTAAACTTTTCACTTTTCTGGGCCGGTTTGCTTTTCTTTTTAACCAACAGCCCATTCTTACTTTAAAAGAAGTAGTGTAATAAGACATTCACACATACATATAAACAAACAAAATGAATACATACTTTAAACAAAAGGGAAAGTAACTAAGGCGAATAATATATATATATATATGCACAATATATATATGCACTATATATATATATATATTATTCGCCCTAGTTTCTTTCCCTTTTGTTTAAAGCATACATTCATTTTGTTTCTTTCCGTTTAATACAATCAGGGTTTCTCCCCTCTTCCCTTTTCTGATCCGCCGCCCCCGAGCCTCTGTCTTATCAAGCTGCTCTGGAAGGCCCAAGAAAAACCTGCCAGGAAAAGGGCGGAGAAGGGGGGGGGGAGGTGAGGCAAGCCTCTAGGGCCGGGCACTGACCCCAGGCGACTCCGCCGTAGAGCCTTCCGCCCCGTTCGGCTTTCAGCCGGCCACTCTGCTCGGGCGCGGGTGCAGGGCAGGCAGGCGGGGGCTCTTACCGACCGGCGGGGCTCCGGGGGCGGGACTGGCGCTACTGCTGCTGGTGCCGGCGGCTCCTGAGCTGGTGGGGGCAGGCGCGATAGGCTTGTAGGACATCCCCGACTCCGCGCTCTCTAGTATTGGCTGGCCCGCGATTGGCGCGCTGCTCCGGCTTCAGCCGCGACTGCCGCTGCTCCGATTGGAGGGGAGGCTACAAAAAGCACACCCCCCGGCTGGCAAACTCTTTTTTCCTCCGCCGGTCCTGATTGGTGGGAAGCGTCCCAAATGCCGCCTACCAATCGGCTGCGTGGGTCTTTCGCCCTCCCCCCCCCTTGCCGGCTCCACGCCTCTTCAGCTGCTTGTCCCGGCTTGGTTCCCCGGCGAGTGGGGGGCTCTTTCTCGCGCCCGAGGAGGCGCGCGCGCTTCACCCTTCAATCCCTGGAGCGAGCGGAGCGGCGCGGCCGCGCTTTTCCTCCCTCTTTCGAGCTGACGATGCTAGGCGGCTTGACCCTGGGAGAGCGAGCGAGCGAGGGAGCGAGCGCGCGCTCCTTCTGCCCCGTTTTGCTCCTCGTCCCCCTCGCGCTCCGAGCGGAGTCCCGCGAGTGGCCGCCGCGGATTACGCCTTCATCTCGCGCCTACGTGTCTCGCTCCCTCCCCCTGTGACCTCACTGCGTACTATCACACCCGGCCTGTCCGTTTCCATAGCGACGAGAGGGCCCGAACAGTGGCCTACTTGATGTCCCTTCGTCAGGCCTTGGGGCTCCGAAGGAAGGCGCTGCGGCCTCAGTGGCCTCTTTACCCCGCGCCTTGGTGGCTCGTTGGGCGGGCATCTACATGTAGTAGAGTGCCCTCTTGAACCGTTTTGAGCCCCCTAAAAGTTTGGGGCGTTCTTTTTCCGGGGGGTGAGGGAGGGAGGGAATCTATTACCTCGAACATTGAACGTGACCTATTTCTGCATTTTTATTTTCGGTTTTATATTTCCTATGCATGAAACTGGATTTTTTATTCTAAGAGAGATGAGAGGGTCAGGGATCAGAGGTCAGGGTTTCTCTTTGGATACTGTATGGTTCACTAGCTGGATATTTTGCAACACTTTTATCTCAGAGAGGTGCCAGGCCCTTCTGCAACAAACATTTTGCAAGTTTATTCAGATATTTTTTATTGCAGTGGACTTCCAAACCTTAATGGTGATTGAACTGCCTCTCTTTTCTTTGATATACTCTATAAAGAAAGGATAAAATTACTTCAGACTGAGGGATACGATTTTTTATTGTATGGCTACATTTTATAGTTTTGTATATTGGTGATAATGAGGGTATAAAATAGCATTAATAAACAGTAAAAAATGGCTTCATCTCAGATGCTGAGTTGTTTAATGATAGATTCCAGATTCCTAAACAAAAATAGTATTTTTGTTGTCATCTGTAAAAGCATCGATTTATGACAAGAGTTGAACAGTTTTTACTATCGGTAGGCATATGGGGAGAGGGTAATTCACAAACATCTGAAGCAAACTGCAATACAGATAGTCCTCAACTTATGACCATAATTGAGCCCAGAATTTATGTTGCTAAGTGAGAAATTTGTTAAGTGAGTTTTGCCCTATTTTACGACTTTTCTTGCCACATTTGTTAAGTGAATCACTGCAGTTAAATTAGTAACATGGTTGTGAAGTGAATCTGGCTTCTACATTGACTTTGTTTGTTAGAAGGTCACAAAAAATAATCACATGACCCCAGGACACTGCAACTGTCATAATATGAACCAGTTGTCAAGCATCCGAAAATAAATCACATGATTTATTTTCACATAAGTGAAAAATGGTCATAAGTCACTTTTTTCAGTGCCACTGTAACTTCGAACAGTCACTAAATGAACTGTTGTAAGTGGAGGATTACCTGTGGTGTCAAAATCATGATGTGTTATCACATAAATTACAGCTGTGGTATGTCCTTACAACATATATAAACTGATAGAAGTTCATAAGGTGTGTTATTTGTCCCCCTGTGAGTAAAAGTGAGCAACAGGTAGTTCTTGACTTACAACCATTTGTTTAGTGGCCAAACTTACAGCTGCTCTGAAATCCTCTCATTTATGATCATTGCAGCAACTTTATTTGACAAGGGGAATGAAAACAGAAATGTGAAAACAAAGCTAAAGCTTTTCAGACTTTTCATGGAACTGTAGTTAATGCCTTCTGAGTCTGAATTTCAAGTCCTATGCTGGCTGGGAATCAGAGATTGGAATTCAATCTTCTTGTAGAGCACCAAGCTAAAGAAAGGTATTTTAAAGCAGAGGTCTCCAATTTTTTGGGTACCAGGGACCGGTTCCGTGGAAAGAGGTTTTTCTGTGGACTGGAGGGTGCATGGTTTTGTGTGCTGCTTGCATCTCGCAGATGGAGCTTTGCTTGTTTGCTTGTTTGTGCTGGCATGCTGTAGCCCGGTACTGGTCCACAGACGGGGTTGGGTAACCCTGTTTTAAAGTATATATGAATAGATGGCAGGTTCAGTTTAAAAAAACAGCTCTTCCAATTTGCAGTACAGATAGGAATGTACAGCAGACTATCCACTGCCTTGATTTTTTAATATGTTAAATGGTTCCCTTCTGTTTAAAAAACCAAATGCAACTTTGTACTGATTTAGGCTATAAAATATGAATATTTTTACTAGTCATAATTCTTTGGGAGTCATCTTCAAGAATCTATTAGGCATAATAGAGAAAAATGCTGTGATAGGTAAATACGTCAAACCTGGATGGTGGAAATGCAATAAAAATTAAAAGCTAAGAGTCCATCAAAATTTTAATTTAAAGTCTATTTAGAATAAGATTAGGATGATGCCCTATGAATAATTTTGATCTCTAAGACAATGCATTTGGAAAGAGAACTAAGTGCCGTGTCAAGATTTGGTCCAAAAGTTTACTGTTTGTTTCAGTAACAATGGGAACCATGCGTAATGAGAAATGTTAAAATGGCTATGTTAAGCAAGGCATCTTCTTATCATTTTGTTGCTTTACTCCAGGGATGTCAAACTGCCGGCCTGCAGGCTGGACGTGTCATTGGGAAACCACGCCCACCCCATTGCTGGCAATGGCGAAAAAGCTCCAATATGTTGAGCAACATCATGTGACGTTGCGAGTTTGACATGTCTGCTTTAGTCAATCTGTGTACCTGTTATGCTAATGATTATTTGCATTTAAATTATTATTGCCATCTTCATCCTCACCTGCAGGTCTGGTGTGAGGAAAGAAAAGAAAGAAAAAATAAGACTATAGGATAAGAAAGGAAAATAACTACATAAAGAAATGAATTTGCTCTTTGTTACAGCAAGTATACACAATTTTAGTAACTTACCATATAACAAATGATCTCTTCTTCCCATAAAACATCTATAAACAAATCCTTAAAACTTTGTCATTCAGTTCTGATCTGCACAAGTCCACTAAAGATTACCAGAGATAACAACATATCTATTTTAATCTTGATCAGATAAACCAACTTTATAGTCTGTCCTTTTAATTTTAATAATCTTGATCTTTAGCCCTTCAAATAGTATCCCATAAATATAATAATGTTCTTCAGAACTTTAACAAATTACTTCTTCAAATGTAATATAAGAAAGTTACCAATGTCACTCTTTTTTTTTTAAAGACTTCAGCCATTCACTTGTATATCCAATGATATTGAGAGAAACATGATCAGGAAATATCTATTATTTTTTACTGTAAGTCTCCAGAGGCAGATTAATTGTATGATATGGTACTGAAAGAATTTCCTGATGGCTAACTGAACTTTTATATACAAGTAGTCTTTGGCTTAATTACCACAATTGAGCCCAAAATTTCTGTTGCTAAGCAAGATAGTTGTTAAGTGAATTTTGCTTCATTTTACAACTTTTCTTCCCACAGTTGTTAAATGAGTCAGTGCAGTTTTTAAGTTAGTAACACAGTTGTTAAGTGAATCTGGCTTTCCCATTGACTTTGCTTGTAATCATATGACTCCAGGATCCTGCAACCATTATAAATATGAGTCAGTTGCTAAGTGTCTAGATTTTGATCACTGACCATGAGGATGCAAAAATGGTCATAAGTAGAAAAAACGGTCGTAACTCACTTTTTTCAGCACTGTTGTAACTTTGAACAGTCACTAAATGAGGTAGTCAAGGACTACCTGTACTATCTTTGAGTGTACTTTGAGTATACACTCCCTATAGTCAGTGGTGGGATTCAAATATGTGAACAACCGGTTCTCTGTGTGGATGCCGCTTCCGGAAGTCCATTCTGGGTCTGGGCAACAAAAAATTAGCTACCGGTTCTGCCAAAGTGGTACGAACTGGCTGAATCCCACTACTGCCTATAGTCTTGGGAGCGAGTCAGATGACTAAAGAAGTGTATTATCTTCCAAAAAGGGAAAAAGGAGAAACCCAGGAATCATAGACTAGTCAGACTTACATTGATTCTAGAACAGATCATGAACAGCTTTATCTTCAAACATAGAAATTACTTTCTCTGGATTTACCAAAACAAATCTTACCGGACTAACTTTACTCTGATCAATTAATTTCTTTAATTTATTATGGAAACACTGTAGACATAATATTTCAGCAAGGCATTCAATAAAATCACTGAACAACATTCTGATTAGCAAGCTAGAGAAATGTGGGGTAATAGCATAACAATTAAATAGATTGATAACTACCTGAAAATTGTACTCAGTGTTTATCAAAGCTTCTTCATCAAATTAGGCAAGGTATTGAGGGGACAGGACTAAGGTGCGGCCCTGGGCCTTTCAGTATTTTTATTAACAACTTGCATTAATAAAATTTGTAAATAAAACTTGCAAAATAAGTAAAATTTTATTAGTAACTTGCATATGTAGACCGAATAAATGCTTATTAAATTAGCAGATGACACAGGACTGGAAAGGATAACTCCAAAGAAAATAAAATTCAGAACAAACTTGTCAGGTTAAGGAAATGGGCTGAGAATGAATGAAATTTAACAGAGACAAATGCCAAAATTCTTCACTTCAAAAAATGAACTTAAATTACAGGAGGGAGATTCCGATAGTTTAAAAAAATGGTAATAGGAAGAACAGTTTGACAATGCAGTTACTTTTCTTTGCTCAATGTGTTCAGAAAGGGACACCTTTTGGGAATGTTTTAATTTGGATTTCTCTGGAAACCCTATCTTCACAGACTTTATTGGTCTGCTGTGAAATCATTGTGAAATTGTGAAACATTTTAGTACACACTTACTTAGGACATCATGCTGGGTTCTGGTGTCTGAGTGCATCTTAAAGCTCATTCAATATTCCCCGCAGGCTGTGTGTTTTCAAAGACACAATAGGAAAGCTAGTTCATTGTGGGGTTTGTTTGTTTTTTGAGGGAATTCTAGCAAGAGTTTCTAGGGTTCTCCAGAAGACTAAAAATTACTAATACGATACAAAATTACTAATAAAATAGAATAATATATTTCTGTCATAGGCCTGGAAAGGAGACATTTAGTCATTGAGTTTTCTCCATGCAGGAATCCAAGTTAAAGCATCTCATATAAATCATTATCTGTGCTGGAACACAACCAATGAAAGAGAGTCTATCCTCCTCTGGATTATTGGTTCCACTACTAATCTGTTCTTACAATTAGCATATTTTTTCTAATATTCAATCAGAATTGGTTTTCCTGTAACTTATCCATTGTTTTGTGTCATGTATTCTGGCATGATAGAGAATAAGCCTTGAACTTGAAGGGCAATCTACAAAGCATATGTTTTCATAGAGTGCATGGAAGAAGTATGTCCTCGAATTAGACAAAAGAAGCAGTAATGTAGTTATATCTTTCTATTCCAGCTCCATCAAAGTAGATACGCCTCTGGATCACAGATGCTACTTTCTGTGGACTAAATCAACATTCTTGTATCATCAGTTTTGTTTAGACAACTGATTTAAGAATAACCAGCTGCCTCTCTAGGTCCTAGTAATTCTATTTGGGGGCCCTTTCCATTTCTATCCTGCTTTGCAAGAAGAATTTATGACTTTATATGGCATATTAGAAATGAGGGAATATTATTTATTAATAAAGAAGAATATTTATAGCTCAAGGTTGACATGAGGGGTCCCTGGTGCTCTCTGAGCTTGCTTGTTTTCTTGCAGACGTTTCATTACCAAAACTAGGTAACATCAGCAGTGCTAGTAAGGAGTGCAGGTTGCTGTCAGTTTTATATTCTGATGGCTTGCCTGTCAGTGTTGGTGGGGGTGGTTTAGAGGTACTTTGGTTGGGCTGTTTGCTGTTGGCTTCTTTGGCAGTTTCATGATTGGGGTATGTTTGTTTGATTGTTGGTTTGATGTTAACCTTGGAGTTAATCTATGGTGATCTGAGTGCTGATTGCTGGTGGAGAGGTGCTTGGGTGTTTTTGTTCCTTTTTGGGCTGGGTGTCTATTGATGGCTGATTTGTCAAAGTGCCAAGCTTTGGGAAATTCCCTGGCAT
Organism: Protobothrops mucrosquamatus; assembly: GCF_001527695.2. Lineage (NCBI taxonomy): Eukaryota > Metazoa > Chordata > Lepidosauria > Squamata > Viperidae > Protobothrops > Protobothrops mucrosquamatus. Next base: position 263,026 of record NW_015387213.1, read on the forward strand.
TTTTGGATTTGGCTTGGTCTAGGATGGTCACATTTTCCCAATTGAAACAATGATTAAATCTGTCTATATCTTGTGAAATTAAAGAATTTTCATCGTGTCTTCTGACTGCTAGTTGGTGTTTGTGGATGCTTTCTGCCAGTCTTCTGCCTATTTGTCCTACATGGCATACAAGCATGGCATACAAGCCAACTAAAGCCCTTCAAAACATCCTAAGCAGACGAAAAGAACCAACAACCCCAGAAGAAAAAACACGAGGCATCTACAACATACCATGTAAGGATTACAACAACCACTATGTAGGACAAACAGGCAGAAGCCAACATCAAACAGCCCAACCAAAGAATCTCTAAGACCACCGTCACCAACACTGACAGGCAAGCCATCAGACTATAAAGCTGACAGCAAATTGCACTCCTTACCAGTGCTGATGATGTTACCTAGTTTGGGTAATGAAACGTCTGCAAGAAAACAAGCAAGCTCAGAGAGTACCAAGGACCCCTATTATTATTAATGCCACAGTGGGAAGCAAAATACATTTTGAAACAGAAAACAGCTGTTAGAGGAAGAACAAATAAAGAGAAACAGCCCTTCTTGTAGTAAAACAGGTATTTGGAATATTTTGACAAATACAGACAGAACAATTATGGAATTTTGTTGGTTAAGCCTGCTTAGAATGAACAAAGTGGAAGTTCAGTGTTACAGCAAACAGTTAACAAGATATGATGGCATCTGAAATCTAAGAGAAGTTAGGGTTAATGTTCATGGCCATATTTAATACAGAGATCTGGTATTCCTCTGGTTATGATCCACAACATCCTTAAAGGTGCTGAAGCTGGCTGAACTTTCTGGATTTTAGGAATGGCTGCTTGGTTCCAGGCAGAGAACACAGGATATGTGGGAAGTTGTTTGCTGCCTTTTCTCCTAATGGCTGGATTGACTGAAGCTGGAATTTATGGCAGTTGTCCCTCTCAAGGCACTTCATTCTTACATTGCTGCTTGCTTTTCTCAGCGGGACATCATCCGTACAAACTCTGTATGGACAAAAGCAAGGATGTCAGCGCATTAGGAGAGAAGAAAGAATGTATCATTTTTTAAACATTGCTTAAAAGTAGGAATGGCTAGTTAGCTATAGATCTTCACTTTCTAATATTCCACCTCATTTTCCCAATACTACAGTATTTCATCACACTCTAGTTTGACCAAGAAACAGATGTATAATGCATCAATGGACACCCTCCCATGAAAGAAAGAATGAAAGAAATATAAATGCATTGCAAAGAGGCAACAGAGTTTTTATAGGAGCAAAATCTGATTTTGCCATTCTTCACTGAATAAAAAAATCTTCACTGAGTAAAGATTTAGAGCCAAGCATTGAGTTCAAATGTTTATCTTCTCCAGTTAAAATATGCCTGCCAATAGGAAAAGATAAAATGCTCTACAGTAGTTGAGTTTAAAAGAATGCATTGCTAGGCTTATAATATATAGGCATTCTGGTTAGAATTTGCTATTTTGAAATAAAACAAAAATCTTAGCTTTCAAACTGTCCCTTTTTGACTTTATTGTCTATTAAACAGAAATTGGTAGAGATAAATACAGTACCTCAAACCCTAGTATATATTTTCTTCTGCCAGCCTGTTCAATATATTCCTTCCCAAAACCAAAAACAAGTTCCAAATAGTCTCTCAGCTTCAGTTCAGACATCCTACTCCACTTGTAAAATACTAATTTTCATTCCCAAAGAACTTTCCCTGTCATACCTTCAAAGTCCACCAGACCATCCCCGTTCAAATCAACATCCTGCAGGATCTCATCCATATCTTGGTAGTTCAGCTGTTGCCCTAGGAGCTTATGCATTGCTTCCCATAGTTCAGCTATGCTGATCTGCCCATCACCATTTGTATCAAACTGGAAGGAGGAAACACACACAAACACCTTATTTCACTGTTCATTTAGCTGTCTCTCATACTTCTCCAGTCTCATTTGAACCCAGTATTGTATTCTGTTCTTAGCTGACTAATAAACAATGGCAATTGGTCTAGCAGTTAAGACACTGGGCCAGAAAGCTGGGAATCATGAGTTCAAGTCCCACCTTAGCCATCAAAGCCAGCCGGGTAATTTTGGACCAGTCACTCTCTCAGTCCAATCTACCTCATAGAGTTGTTGTTGTGGGGAAAATAGGAGGAGGAAGATGTGTTGGATATGTCAGCCACCTTGCGTTATTTGTAAAAATAATAAAGGCAGGATATAAATAAGTTAGTAAATAAGGAAAAAAAATAGTGGATTAACACAAGACAAGACAAAATATCCTGCCCATCCAAAATGGGCTTGCATAAGGCAGATATTTCAAGCAGCTGCACATAATTACATTACAATGTATACTCGTGAAGTTTGCAAAGTCAAAACGAAAATCATGCCTGAAAAAGCATTCATTGCATCTATGGTAGCTGCTGCAGTTAAAAAGTATTACTTAAGAAGGATTCAGAGAATTTGGAATAGGCTCAGAATAGGGCCATGAGGATGATTAGAGATTAGAAACTAAATCTATAAAAAGAGATTGAAAGAACTGTGAATGTTACTCTTGAGAACAAACACTGATAACACAATTTAAATTCCTAAAATACGTTAATGTGCACAAAAAGGTCAAAACCTGTTTTTTTCTCTCATTCCAGAATCATAGACCTGGAAGAATGCATTTAAATTACAGGAAGGGAAACCCTACTCAGTTTGTTAACAAGAAGAGCAGATTGTGGAATCATTCCGTGAGAGGGTGAATTTCTCTGTGTTGGATATATTCAGGCAAAAGCTTGATAGCTACAGTATATGTGAGATAAAACATTTTTTAGGTTTCTGCATGTTGCAGGAGGATGGTTCCTAATGGCCTGAAAATAACTACTTTGTAATTCTGCTTTCCCAGTTTAAAATGGTACCAAAGTCTCCAGTTACTACACTAGATAAATTTCCCTGCCTGCAGATTCGTGATTTATTTTAGATGAAACCCCAAATATAGAGCATCCTTAGAGTTCAGCATTTCATTATTTTCTATACCTAGATGATTCCAGTAAAACAGAGGAGGATTCTTCTTAATTTCACAAGTACTTCATTAGTTTCTCTATCTGTTTTCTCCAATGCCTTGTTGGTCTTACTAAGAATTATTTTGATACATAAAGAATATGCCCTTACGTCAGCTTTATCAAAGGAAGGGGGCAAAGTCTGAAGGTGGGGCCTTAGCGTGACCTAGAAGACTGTCAAAAACAAACAGCACTTAAAGTATGGAGGATATACTTCTACCTTATTTCTTAGTCAAGGAAGAAAAATGGAAGAAAATCAATACCCCTGAATTTTCCTCAGAGTTCTGCAGAGAAAAACCTGGTGGGTTGAAGGTTTCTTATGCAACAACAATACTTCAAAAAGTTAAAATATAATGGTAAAGTTATTTCTTGCCTAAATATCACATTAGAATCTATGCATATCAAGAGTAAGAGAGTTACTCAAAGATACTTTGCATAGTAAGAAAGAACTTAATTAAAACAGTGAAGATTTGCTTCTTTTACAAGTTGGCCTTAGAGTTATTTTTTAAAAATAGTGTACAGCTTTAAAATAATCTCATCTATCCTAAAGGAACAACAAGGTATTTCTTTTTTACTTCTGCTCATGGAACCTCTGTGTTTATGTAAAGCTGGAAGAAAATCTGAGTAACGGGGGCCTCTGTTTTCAGGAATGAGAATAACCCTCCAAGTCCTTGGTGTCATTTGGCACATCTAGCAATGACTAAATCATCCACTCTTCACTCTGATACTGAACCTAACATGAAAAACTTGGGATATAATTTCTGATGTCAGTTTCTTACCTTGTGGCTTGATTCTTATTTATTTTTTAGACTGATGAAACATTGATCATCTTAAAGGCACACATGCCAATTGTTTAAATCTTTTGATGATTGTTGTAAAGATACTGCCTAACTTAAAATTGTGAATATCGACTATAAGGGTAAAAAAACCAACAAAGCAGCAAACAATTTAATCAAAATTAAACATCCACAATATATAGTTATCCAGCACTCCTTGCTCACCGTATGTGATCATGCAATTTGTCACATATGACTTAATTTGAATTCCTGGCCTTTCCCACTCTATGATTGTGTGATTTGCTTATTTATGGCTTAGTGTGTTTACTCAACTCATCCACAATTGTTTTGTAAGCCACAGTTTATGACTGAAACAGGGCAAATGTGGTTTATTCAGTATTAACATATTCAACCATAATGTACTGTGGGAAGATAGCCAGCATGCATGTAATACTACCAGCTCTGATCCTTATAACTGTAACTGTATAACTATAGCTCACCTCTCGGAAAGCATCCCGCAGCTCTTTAACCCCGATCATGTCTGCTGTCTCTGCCAACAGCTTAGGGCCCATCAGTTCTACAAAGTCATCAAAATCCACTTTTCCTCCAGCTGTAGGCATACAAAGGCATTTTCAGAAGAAGCAGGGCAACACAAAGTTAAATATTTTATATTGTGAGCCAAGGCCATCTCACACTGGAGAAACTGAATTTCACCTGTCTAACCACCATGTCCCCCAACAGAATTCCCTCTTATGTGGATTCTGTATATTTATTAAAAAATACATATACAGGAGTAAAATGACTGTTACCAATATAAATAATCAGAATTTGAACCCTTTTAGAAAGTCTACACAGTCAGTAGTTTTTCCTTAGCACAACCATTTGTACGTTCAGGGTATCTTTAATGTGAGGCTTCTGTCCTCATTTGAAAACAGTTTTGGCCCCTGCCATCCCATTCCATTGTCTATGTTCAATAATCTGAGCCAGTATTTTCAGCTCAGCTGCAACAGCAACATGGGTAGTATAAATGTTTCCAGTGCTTTGAAGCAATCTGTTTGTGCATGGTTCTTTTCTTCATTGATGGGAATTCTTGCCTCACCCCTCCTCTTGAATTCAAGGCAAACCTCTGTTTAAAATGTATCCTCTAAGGAACTTTTGTTTCAAGGCAGTCACTGGGGGAAAAAAAGGGGGGGGAGAAAAACCTAAATAGACCCCTGGAGCTTTGTACTCTGCTTGTCCCTGCAGAAAAGATGTGAAAAATCATTATTCTTCATTTCACATCTGCTTGCTTTGCCTGGGTTACAGGACTCCTGGGAACACTCACAATGGCCTTGAAAAAGTCAAAACAGCATGGATCGATCTTGGCTGAGTTCACCCATTTCAGCACACCAACCAACCACCATCATTAGAGCTACTGGCTTTGTTTGCTACAAAATGGCTAACATGCTGCCCTTGCAGCATCACTTCACAATCTTTTCAGCAAAATCCAGGGGCAAAGATTTAAGATTTGAGGTTCTATTCATTTGTTTAATTTATATGCTATCTTTCATCTAGCTGCTCACAGTTCTGTACATATTATGCCCATCTGTCATTTTTCTCCATCCTCAAAGTCCTTTGAGGTAGATTGGGCTGAGAGACAGTGATTGGCTCAAGATCACCTTATGAGTTTCTTGACTAAGGATGATCTTGAAAATGGGTCTCTCCAGTGCCAGGCCAGCATTTTAATTGCTAGACCACACTGCCTCTCAGTTTTGTGCAGTTCTTGTTTTCTCTCCATTAATACCTCCATTAATACCTGTCAGCCTGAGATATTCCTAATCAAGGTAGCAGATAATTTCAAGGATCCTATTCATAACAAGGTGGATGAAGGATTGGGAGGGATCAAGAGAAGAATGTCAGTTTTAACGTTTGTGAGGTGAAAACACTTCAAGAATGAAAGGCAGTCAAAGGGTATTGCTGATTATAATTCCAGCACTCAAAGATAAAGAGACCGGGAGAAAAAGCTCAGAATCCATATTAAATGTAACTGGAAGACATTTCTCAATGTGACATCCATTACTGTACAATATTCCTTAGGCATTAGGTTGACTTATAGGAGAAGGTACATACTAATTTGTTGAGATAATTCTATGAGTTCCATTTCAGTAGGCATGTAGCCCATGGTTCGCATACATTCTCCCAAGTCCTTATAACTGATGTAGCCATCACGATCTTTGTCAAACTCCCGAAAAGCCTCCTTGAGCTCTGAAAGGAGAAAAGTTGCTATAACAAACTATAGTTAATAGGCAGGTGAACCCCTATCCCCACATTCTGACCCACAGTTGCAGCCTGCCTGCCAGTCCTTATACCAGATGACAAGATGCAATCTTTCTCTTCATATAATTGTATAGTTCTTTCAGAGAGGAATCCTTTTAATTTGAAATATGTATTTTCAATAACTCTGTATTTTTATCTTCTTGCCAATGTAATGGGCCGTGAGAAACCTTGGGAGACAGGAGGAAGAATCACAGCCTTGGCAAAAGACTGATAAGAGAGAACTAAATCCAAAAGAAAGACAGGGGTGGAGAAAGCATCTCAGAAGGGACTCTCCCTAGTTCTCTGGTAATTAAAGGTGTGTGTGTGGGGGGGGGGGCAAGTGCCTTCAGACTTGCAAGGTTTTGCTATATGGTAATCTTACAATAAAGGTAGTATTGGTACTCATGGTCTTGGTTTCATAAGTGGACCAGCTTGAAGAGCTAACAGCCACTGAATATCTTACCAGTGATTATTTAAAACTGGAAAGCGATCTTCTCTTTCCCATTTTAATAACATTTTATTCTAGACAAGTCTTGTGAGATTCATGAATCTCACAAAGGGGTGGTATTGATTTCCCTAGTGACACAGCTCAAGGAGGTAGAGCAAAGGGATTTATACCTTTATATATATAGATTTTCCTTTTAGTATCTAATTAAGAACATGGTCTTTGGGGGTCCTATCTTTCTCACATACCACATAAAATTCCTCTGAAAAATATCTGATAGTACCATGTTTCCCCGAAAATAAGACCCAACGGGAAAATAAGTCCTAGCATGATTTTTCAGGATGCTCTTAATATAAGCTCCACCCCAAAAATAAACCCCAGTTAAGATTGTCAGCCAGACGCATTTAGTACCGTATTTCCCTGAATATAAGCCCTAACTGGAAAATAAGCCCTAATGCATTTTTTGGAACAAAAAAAATAATATAAGACCCGGTCATTATCAGGGAAACATGGTAGCACTAACTACCAAGCCACCATACCCAGACAGAAGAGTGTGTAGACAAAAGAGATTCAAAAATAAGAGGTTAATACTTCCAGTCTTTTATCCTATGTGTTCAGCTCTGTCGATATAGAATCCCAATAGCACTTTATTTAAACATATATGGGGCAGCAATCCAAAATTGTTACAGCCAGGCACACTGGCTGAGGAATTCTGGGAGTTAAAGTCGACAAGGCATAAAAGGGCCAAGTTTGAAGACCCCTGCCTTATTTCATAGCTAAACTCAAACAGTTACGTCATAGCAAAGAGGAAGTCTACAGGAAAGAAGATAGAATGCTGTACAATTAGGCCAGGAATGTATTAACAAGGGAGATCAGCAAAAAGAAGCTACTCTGAGAAGCTGAGGAATTAGCTCTCAACAAATGAACTAGCAAACATGTGGAAAACCCTTAAAATTATCACTGGTTACAGATAACCTCCTTCCCATGCTGAAGGGAATTGACAACTGGCAGATGCCCTGAATGTGTTTTACTGTAGGTTTGAGAAGAAACCACCATCAACTATTGCCACCCTCTCCATGTTAAATACAACAGCCAAGTCTCCTACAACTGACTCCATCTCTCTGGGGTCCCCACCTCTGGTGATCACAGAAAAAGATCTATGAGGTTTATTTCACAGACTAAAGCCTGAAAAAGCACTAGGCCCAGACAAAGTAACTCTTTCTTGCTTGAAAATTTGTGCTGACCAATTGCCCCCATCTTCACCCATATCTTTAATAAATCTCTAGAGATGTGTTATGTTCCTTCTTGCTTCAAACGTTCTACTATAACCCCAATGCCTTAAAAAACCCTCCATCAAGGAGCTGAGCGACTACAGACTGATTGCTCTGACATCCGTAGTTATGAAAACCTTTGAAAGGCTAGTGCTGGCCCACCTGAAAACCATCACAGATCCACTGTTAGATCCATGGCAATTTGCCTACCAAGCAAATAGATTGGCAGATGATGCTGTTAATATAGCACTACGCTACATCTTACAACATATTGAATCTCCAAGGACCCATGCAAGGGTCCTTTTTGTAGACTAGGGGTGTCAAATTGCTGGCCCGTGGGCCGGATGCGTCATGGCGAAACTGCATCCACCTCATTGCAGGCAATGGAAAAAATGTCACGATACGTGGTGACATGTCACGTGACGTTGCGAGTTTGACACCCCTGTTGTAGACTTTAGCTCAGCATTCAACACCATTATACTCAGCTAGCTGTGCCTGACCACACTTGTAAGTAGATCATAAGCTTTCTAACAGATAGGAAGCAGCAGGTGAAGCTAGGCAAAATCACATCAGATACCTGTACAATTAGCACAGGTGCCCCCCAGGGCTGTGTGCTCTCTCCATTATTCCTTTTTCTCTATAGCAACAACTGAATTTCAAAAGATTGGTCTTATTCAAAACGAAGATGAATCTGCATACAGACGGGAAGTTGAACAACTGGCCTACCACCTCTTACAATACTAGACAACACAGTATTAACAGTAGAGACCTTCAAGTTTCTAGGTTCTATAATATCTCAGGACTTAAAATGGACACCTAACATCAAAAACGTCATCAAAAAAGCACAACAAAGAATGTTCTTCCTGCACCAACTCAGAAAGCTCAGACTGGCCAAGGAGCTACTGATACAGTTCTACACAGAAATTATTGAGTTTGTCATTTGTACTTCTATAACTGTCTGGTTTGGCACTGCAACCAAACAAGACAGACACAGACTTCAACAGATGGTTAGAACTGCAGAAAAAACAATTGCTATCAGCCTGCCTTCCATTGAGGACCTGTACAACGCACGAGTCAGAAAGCAGGCTGTGAAAATATCTCCAGACCCCTCACATCCTGGATATAAACTGTTTCAACTTCTTCCCTCAAGATGACGCTATAGGGCATTGCACAGCAAAACAACCAAACCCAAAGACAGTTTTTTTCTCCCATGCTATCCCTCTATTAAACAACTCATTCCCACAACACTGTCTATGCCCTGGGATGTCAAATCACCCAATAGGGCTGTATTTCTTATTATCCTTGTCATCTGTCCTATACCTATTTCCTTAGATTCTTATTACTATAACTTGTTGTATCTCATGATTTATGTTGATTGCTTTTTTAGTATCCTATTATGATTTATATTGGTTGCTTTAGTATCCTATGACTATCACTGAGTGTTGTATCTATAATCTATGATGATTATATTTTATGATTATCACCTGTTGCTTGTATGTACTGTACACTGAGAGCTTATGCACCAGAGACAAATTTCTTATGTGTGTCCAATCACACCTGGCCAATAAAGAATTCTATCTATCTATCTATCTATCTATCTATCTATCTATCTATCTATCTATCTATCTATCTATCTATCTATCTATCTATCTATCTATCTATCTATCTATCTATCTATCTATCTATCTATCTATCTATCTAATGAAGATTTACACTTTAGGTCTTATGAGACCCCTTTAGACAGCAATGTGTATTACTTCAGCTGTGAAGCACACAGTGAACATTTCTAGCCAAAACCATAATCTTTCCAAGCTTTGCAATGGCTCTTAATTCTTGATATGTTAGAGCAAAAGCTAAACAAGATTGAAGCTGGGAGACAGTCCTCACACCAGAGGGAAAAAGAACCTTTTAATTAAGAATTAAAATGATCATTAATTCATTATCATGAATTAATTAAAGGGTAACGCCACCTCCACTACAGAAATAAAATTACAGCACATAAATAATAATAAAATAAAATATGGATACAATTGGATAATTTACAATGTGGTTTTTGCACTCCGCATTTACTGAGGGATATTTATTATTTATATAATTTGTGCCATTGATTTAGTCTGCCTGCCAGACTAAAAGTAATCTCAACAAAACAAGCTCATGAGCCCAGGCAAAATGGTAAAATGATAAAACCATGCAAAATTAGAACTACGAAACTGTTTACAGCAAAAATGACAAAAATGCACTACCATACGGAATGATGGTGCCTATAATGGCACCACATCCTTCTAACACCAGAGCAGTGAGAGAAGAAGGATGAAGGAGGCCTGGCACTATTTAGTAACCTTTTTTTTTTTTTTTTGCACTTCAGATTGAGTTTTGCAACAACAGTTGAGGGCTGTTCTGAGACTCCTTTGGAAGTGAGAGGTGCATTGAGAAGAAGATGAAAATACCTTAAATGACACCATGGAATGAATTCAGTCTAAGATTAAAAATTGTTTTCTTTCAGAGCAGGGGAGCTTATCAAAACAAAAAGGGGAACATCATATAATGACTAGTGTCAAGCCCTATGCTGTCCTCAGCGGCCAACTTATCACCTGTTTCTGGACATGTCTTTGAAGAACTTTCTCAGCTCCCTGCAGGGCCCTCGATTTCAGATCAGAGTACAGACTAGCCAAGTTTGAAAAGACCTTAACAAAAATAATGAGAAAGTATATTTCATTTTACCTTCAATTTCTTCCGTTCGCAGCTTTCGGTCCTAAGGAGAGAACAAGAGTAGAGGCCAATGAACAGACAAAACAGAAAGAGTTTGCCAACTGACGCTTATTTGAATGGCTTTTATGTCAGATTCCCCCATCCATTTGGAACCTTCAGTTGGGCAAAACAGTGCATCATAAGTCAAGAAGTTTTGAATTAAGGTACCTCAAATGGGCTAATTTAAAGAATGCATCCAGAATCCAGGATCTGTTATTCTGATGTAAGTGAAATTTCAAGGATCTTTCACCAGTTGTATTAGCAAAGTTGTGGCCACTGCAGCATCGCCGCCGTTTGCTACAGCCATTGTGATTGTTATTTCCAACTGCACTTTTCAAAAACCCATAGGATGCATGGGTGCAAGGAAAAATGAGAGGGACATACCCTTTGCATCCAATTGGCTGGCAGCAAGGGCCGACAGGGGATTGGTGATTGGTTGCTTTGGAATCAAGGCTGAAATTTAAAATCTCTTAGTGGGTGGTGAGGGAAGAATGAGAAGCGATTCAGATGCCTGAGTAGGGTTGGATGGGGAGGGTCAATGTAGAGGGAGGGCCCCTTGGGGATACACCAGGTGCAATTTTCAACGCAGTTGTTTCCAACAGCAACAACCCAGCATAGTGGCAGGTAATATGTGGGTCAGCCAAGGAGAAGGAGAAGATTTTTTTCCGGTGCTTTGCTGGGAATTCTGAGGGGAGAAGAAAGAATGCCAGTCTATATTATACATGGGAAGAAGGATAACCCAATGTCATGGGTTCTAGTTGTCAGGTTCCGAAAGAAATAACTTTTCAGAGAACTTTTAGGCATAATTACCTTAAAGAATCCTTTAATGAGTTACATAATCCGGCACGAACGAAGTAAAGCCAAAAACTGAAACAGGGGGGGTAGGATCGAGAGCGCTGTTCGTGTTGAGGGAGGGAGGAAAGTGTCAGTAGTTAGTATACGAGGTTAATTTGTCTCCTGTGAATCTTCTTCTGTTATTACAAACTGCTACTGCTTTGACCTTGGCTGTGCTATGCTAAGATAATGTAGTTATTCACAGGCATTCCTCCCCCCTCATCTGGCCCGCAATGCCTGCTTTTGCTCTTGAGGCAATATGTAGACTAAATAGATATGTTTGCTTCTTCACTTATGTCAAGCAATAACATCCAATGTTAGCAGACTTGACACTAGCTCCTTTTTAAAATGGGTGTTTTGTGGACGCTGACATTGAGCAAGTAAAGTTTGGAAATACGTTAAAAGGGTTCACCTAGCTGGAGGATAGTTCAAAAGCTGTTATTAAAAGATCGATCTACTCATTGTGGGGTCTCAAAATAAGAGATTGTCTTTGCCATGAATTACCAAGTAGCCTCAAGAGCTTTGCTTTCCCTCACAGTCTTAGCATCTAACCCCACTAATTTTACTTTCCTCTTTTATGGCGTGGTGTAAATAATACTGATTTATCTTTTGAGGTTATTGTAAGGCATGCAATAACATAAGGTGCATAAAACAGCTGCATATCAATATATTCTTATTCATTATTAATGAATCGTTTTTGTTTCCTAGCTTTTGACATAAGGGCAATGAAGTCACTGAAGGACACTTTATATGTGCATGGGTTTATAATTTGTATGCAGAAAAGATGCTAAGTGGGATTTTCGAGGGAGCAGAAAACTCTGAAGATGAGCTAATTCATAATCGAGCAGTGGTGGACTACCCAGAGGATAAGTGAGGGGAATCATTCCAGTCACTGTGGAAAATGGAGATAGGTGGCAGCTACAGTAGAAGCAGAGTACGTACGATCAATGTGATGGCGATGCTCTGGCGCAAGAAGATGCAGGCTGGCCCCACCAAACCATGCAGCATTGAGTAATTCTGCCAAGATGGATACCGTGTGCTATCAGCTATTTCATCCAGCTTGCTGTTAGAAGAGGTCAGGGAGTCAAGAGCTTCTGAGGGTTGCTTATTCTCCTTCACAATAGCCTGCAATTAGGTATGTTTGATTAAAGGCCCTAACCTATCACACCCGAAGGCTTAAAGTTCCTAACTCTTGGGAAATTCTAGCAAAGGTAAAAATGTAATGGAGAGGAAAGAATAGACAGGAAGGAAAAAGGAAAAGCATACAAAAGAAAAACAAAGAATGACAGAGAAATGTTATCAGCTGAGAAATACTTAACATCCATCAATTCAGGGGTCTTCAAACTTGGCCCTTTTATGACTTGTGGGCTTCAACTCCTAGAATTCCTCGGTCAGGAACGCTGGCTGAGGAATTCTGGGAGTTGAAGTCTACAAGTCATAAAAGGGCCAAGTTTGAAGACCCCTGCATCAATTGATGTCAGCCAGCTGATGGTACAGTATATTTCAGCCTGCATAACCCTGCAGTGAATCCTTAATGGGAGTCAAAAGCACTGTTTGTAACACCAGCCAAAGCAGGGGCCATGCTGAAATACAAGCAGGCGTATTTTGCTAATACCATCATCAATACTCATGGCACCTACTCAATGCATACACATGATTTTAGGCAGACATAGAATAGATATTCCATTCTTTCCAAAATGGGATACATACACCAGTGCCTCAAGCGCAGAAATATAGATCCTAACAATAACACATTTAGACCACCACAGTAGGTGTGCTCATTTTTCCTAATAATCCCTCTGCTTTTTGTCCTACATATTGTCCCTACAGATTTAGACTTGTGGTTTTAAGAGGAGGGCAAATGGATCTTTAACAAGGTTCTCAGCAAACTATGTTTTTTTTCCTAACCAGATATCGTGTGTGAGTGTTGCATTCAAACATCTATAATTTCTATCCAGCAATGGATATAAAAGTTAAATAGAAGTAAAACTGATTTTTAAACTATGTAGTAAAATATTCCTTAAAAGTCATTAAAACAGGGTGGCGTAAAGGAATGCCCTAACTCTGAGTAAATATTCTTTGCCACATAAGCACACAACTTTCAATTCTTCAGAGTCCCCACCAAATCATCAATTTTAATTTGACAAAAAGAGGATTATGAAATCATACAGAGTGCTTACTTATGTAATTCTTTACTGAAGCAACATAGGCTGAGATAAAAACTGGGTTGACCTGTTCTTGTGAATTTGGTTACAGAGATCATCTCCCTCATGCTTTCAAGTGGGGTTTTTTTTTGTTTATCTTTGGTTGAATGTCTTCTTTTTATAAAAAAAAATTGCAAAAGTTACAGAGTGCTTTGACGATTACATAAACATGACTCTTGACAACAGGCAGAAACATAAGCCTATAGATGATGTTACCTCACATGGTAATGAACCGTCTGTAGGAAAAGAACCAAGAGAATCTCAAGAATCCAAAAATTCAACCCTGAGCTACAGTACATAGATTCTCTACTATTAGAGCTAAATATTTTTTTTAACATACATGTTTTGTTTCCCTCACTGAACAATTCACAACATTCTCTCCCTTCCATTCTGTCTTCAGTGTCACCCTTTCCTTTATTTGATAGTCTCTAAGCAGTGTACAGAAGTGGCATGCAAATACTGGAATACAGGTTTGCTTGTCTTCCATGCTTCTCACCTAGTCATCAAGAAGGGAGATGACTGACCTTGAGCAAACTGCAAGAATGTGGGAGTGAGCATAAACAATGGGACCAAATTCCAAGAACCAACATTTTCTGGTCCTGGGTTACAACTTTTTCGTTCCCTCCATTCACTGGATGTGAGAAATAGATCTGGCTGCTAAACTCAGGATTAAAACAGGGAGAAAGGAAAGGGCCCTTTTCAGCCTCCTGAATTATTCTTCTGTGAAACATTCCAACAATTTGGAGCATTTGTACCTAGAGCTAAAGGATCCGGGGGTGACGCCTCAAAGCTCGTAAGTCTGAGACAGGGCAAAGCAAAGAGTTTTTCCACAAGCACTCACCAAATGGGGACATTTTGCCATATTTTCTAAAAAGAAAATTCAGGTCTAAAATCGGGACATTGATGGACAAACATAGCAAAACAAGGAAAGTAGACAAACGTGCTGAAACAGCCACATGCAAGGAGACAGAAATAAAAAATGGGAAAGCAACAGGATGAAGAGGGGGCCCCCCACCCCTCCATCTTTTTCTCCCTACCTTGGAGAGATGCTTGCCTAGGGTTTTGGTGCAGTTGCCCATGGCTTCTAAGGCCCCCCCATCCCCACAGAGCATTGGAATTGGGCTGGAGGCAGCTGGCGCGATGGCAGTGGGTTTTTTATAGTAACAAGTGATTCTCTTCTAGGAGGTTTAGTCTCTTTGAGGATTTTCAGGGTTTTTATTGTTGAATATATCTAGAATATTAAGGGAAAGTAAATGGAGGGGGAAAGGCGTAGAGTAGTACCATAATCCTCAGGATTATGCAAAACTCTATAATAGATGGTGCTGAAGCAGAGGATGGAGGGCAAACAGGCATCTCTTCCTCTGAGCACTGCAGTATATCAGAAAGGAAAACATTATCCATGGTCTGTTCCTCTTTCCTGCTTCCAAAAACTCCATTTCAGAGGCCTGCAAATGGAGAGTCCCTGGCTCATAAACTGACCTTCCTTTCTCTTAGAGTATATGTGGACATAATCTCCTCTGTGACAATTAACTACTGTATATTTTGAAATCTTTGCACCAAGGATGGGCTGCTTCCATTGAGTATTGATGCTATAGCCTTACCAGCATCATTGGACGTACAAGGTAGCGCATACATTATCAAGACTGTCAGTCAAATGTATCAACTGGCCACAAGATCTGAATGAGCTAACAGAATCCACTGTAATTTAGACACTCAAGGCCATTTTCACTAGAGCTGAACAATGATTCTTAACATCTGTTATAAATAACACTAATTCTGGACAGAAATTGGGAGAGAGGCAATGCAAATGGAAAAAACAATCTCTTGTCTAAACAATTCCCTAGTGAGAAATAAAACTACAATCATAGCATTTATGAAAATTGATACAAGTCAAGGGCTTATACAAAAAGCACATTTGGGTCATACAATCTGATCACAAGAGCGAGTGAGTCACAAAAGTATGCAAATAAATTCAGGCTTGTTTGTATAAGTATTTAAGGACTTTCTAACACAAAATGGTCTTCCCCTACTTGTTGAAAATCGTAATATAACACAGGGGAAAGGCCCAAGTTTAGGTTAGAAAAATAAGAAAGCTTTAAGAGTTAAAATGTTATGCCAGAGCAATCACATTCATTGACTCACTCCATCTGTTCAGAGACAATTTGCAGAATTATACAATGATCAAATAACTATAACAAATAAAGTAACGGAGTCTGCCCATCTTGCTGACCTCTCCTCTCTTCTCCTCTCTCTTTTCCCAGCATTATAACCTTCTCAAAAGAGCAAACATAATATATCTAAAATATGATAATTTCAGGCAGATCAGTTGTGTCTCAAGTGAGAACTCTGGGTTGATTTGTTCAATAATCCATTTGTTTACTTTCTTGACTATTTATATAGTTTTCTCAGTAAACGTCTCCAACCACAACATTTAAAAGCATCAGTTCTCTTTCTGTCTTGCTTCTTCAAAGTCTAGCTTTCATTTCCACAGAGTGTCACAGGGAAAGCCATTTCCTGCTCAGTTCTAATCATTGCAGGTACTGTATAGACCAGGGATAGGCAACCTTGGTTCTTTTATGACTCGTGGACTTCAATTCCCAGAATTCCTGAGCCAGCATGGCTCAGCATGAAAACCTCTCCCTTTCCCCTCAGCATGGCTGTCTCAGGAATTCTGGGAGTTGAAGTCCACGAGTCATAAAAGAGCCAAGGTTGCCTACCCCTGGTATAGACACATCCTGGAATCTGAATGTGTTTTTTTTCTTCATAAAATAGGATTCATTGCTACTTTACCAAGACTAGTCTGAAGCTGTCAGCCTTCCTAGGTTGATGAGACAGGAAGCATGACCAGATGAACTAAGTCTAGTTTATTGTAAGGTTACATTAACTGAATCTCGCAAGTCTGAAAGTACAGATCTCCAACCATCTCTTTTATAAACTGAGAAGTTAGGAAGGTTCCTTACTGAGTCTCTTCACATTATGCAATTTTGGGCTACGCCTCCTCTTATCTGATCACTCCCTGGGCAGTATCTCTTCCCCAATCTCCCAAGGTCATTTCCTCATACCATTACAGGGGCATATTTCTTGATTGTTGGGTCCTTTACTGTTGATTCAGTAGATCTTAGATTATTCACCAAAAAGTAGTATTTCAGATGTGTTGGTGCCCATTGTATTTGTATAGCCAAAGAATGAGTAAAGTATGTGCTTCTTGGAGATGTCATAAAAATAACATTTCATTAAAACATGTTTTATAATGTCCTAAAGTTTGGTGAAGAAGTAATTACATACATTAACTTGATTTTGAGACAAAGGGAAACAGATCAATCAGGAATTCGATGTGCAATCATTTTATTCAGATCTTAGATGAATTTGTTCAAGTTTGGGTATGTCTTTTTCTAGAGATGACATGGTTTTCAGGAAGCATAGGACCCTAGAGAGCATTGGACCGAGTCGTGCCTTTGCGGCCTCTGACCCGACGTAGATCTCGATTGGCTCCCTGGTTTACCGGGGAGCTGAGAGAGATGAAACGTCGGAAAAGATGCCTAGAGAGATGTTGGAGGGCCAGCCGAACCGAACCTGACCGAACACGGGTTAGGATACATGTTAGATCCTACCTAGTGGCGATGAGGGTGGCT
>NW_015387213.1:281696-309485 GCF_001527695.2 Protobothrops mucrosquamatus
AGTATTTTAATTGGAAACACAGCTTGTAATATTTGGTTTTAATTCGGCTTTTATCGGGGTTTATTTTCTGTATTTTTGTATTTTGTAATTTTTTGTATTTTGTGTTTATTATTTGTTTTTAATATGCTGTGAACCGCCCTGAGTCCTATGGGAGAAGGGCGGTATACAAATTAAAATAATAAATAAATAAATAATAAATCAACAAGGAAGGTTCACATATCACCCCATTTTTAGACTGCATGAAGCAGCATCGAAACCAATACAGACTGGCTCAACCAAGAAAACCAAGAAAAAACCAGCATGAATGCATAAGAAACTTCTGACCAATTGAAAGAAAAAAGGGATAAGTACAAAAAATGGAAAGACAAATAACTAAAGCAGAATGCCAGCAAATTGCCCGGACCTGCAAAGTTGAAATTAGGAAACCTAAGGCCCAAAACAAATTAAGACTTGCAACAAATGTCAAAAACAATTTAAAAAAGTTTCTTTCACACATAAAAAATGTGAAAAAAGTCAAAGAAACAATTGGTTCATTAATGGGAGAAGATGGCTAGGAAGTAATGGGCAGTAGAGAGAAAGCAAAACTGCTTAATTCATTCTTTGCATCTGTCTTCACTCAAAAAAAAATATAAACCAACTTACCAAAAACAAAACCATAAAAGACAGGCTAGGAATGCAAATTAAAATAAGCAAAAATAAGGTAAGAGAACACCTGTCAGCTCTGGATGGATTCAAATCTCCGGGTCCTAATGGATTACATCCCAGAGTTTTGAAAGAACTGGCAGATGTGATCTCAGAATCTTTGAACCACATCTTTCAAAGTTCTTGAAACACAAGGAAACTACTTGAGGACTGGAAAAGAGCTGATGTGGTTCTCATCTTCAAAAAAGGATGGGGGGGGGGGGGAAAGATCCAGGAAATTACAGACCAATCAGCCTGACATCAATACCTGGAGAGATAAGGAAAAGGTAATCAAGCAACAAATCTGCAAACATCTAAGTTACAAATAAAGATATAACCAGTAGCCAACATGGGCTATCAAAAACAGATCATGCCAAATAAGTCTTATTTTATTATTTGATAAAGTATAAGGTATTTGACAAAGTAGATCACAACCTACTTCTTGATAAGCTAGAAAAATGTGGGATAGACAGCATCACCACCAGATAACTGGTTAGTAACTGGCTGATAAACTGTACTCAACATGTAGTACTCAGCGGAACTACATCCACATGGAGGGAAGAAAGTAGTGGGGTTCCCCATGGTTCAGTTTTAGGCCCAGTACTCTTCAATATCTTCAATAAACAATCTAGATGAGGGAATAGAAGGGGAACTCATCACATTTGCAGATGACACTAAGATGGCAGGAATAGCCAACACCCCAGAAGATAGGCTCAAAATCCAGATGGATCTCGACAGACTTGAACATTGGGCCCTGTCTAACAAAATGAAATTCAATGTAGATAAAAGTAAGGTTTTACGCTTGGGCAAGAAAAACCAACTGTACAGGTATAGACTAGGTCAAACTTGGCTCAATGCCGGTAACTGTGAGAGGGATCTTGGAGTCCAAGTGAACAATCACTTAAAAATGAGCCAACAGTGCGCATCAGCAGCCAAAAAAGCCAATGGAATACTAAGCTGCATTAAAAGAGGGATAGAATTTTAAATAGGGAAAATTTTTAAAGATTTTAATAATGTCACAGCTATAAATATTTGGTTTTAATTGGCTTTTAAAGGGGAAATGTTTTTGTGTTGTTTTAATGTGCTGTGAGCCGCCCTGAGTCCCGTGGGGAGAAGGGCGGCATACAAGTTAGTGTTAAATAAAAATTAGTACCGCTTTACAAAGCCTTAGTATGGCCACACTTGGAATACTGCATCCAGTTTTGGTCACCACCACAATATAAAAAAATGTTGAGACTCTGGAAAGAATGGAGAAAAGAGCAACAAAGATGATTAGGGAGCTGGAGATTGAGACATATAAAGAACGGTTGCAGGAATTGGGTATGTCTAGTCTGGCGAAAAGAAGGATTGGGGTGATAAGATAGCAGTGTTCCAGTATTTGAGGGGCTGTCACAAACATGGGGGGGGCAAACTATTTACCAAAGCACCAGAAGACAAGACAAGAACCAATGGATAGAAACTAATCAAGGTGAGAAGCAACCTAGAACTAAGGAGAAATTTCCTGACAGTAAGAACAATTAACCAGTGGAACGGCTTGTCTCCAGTGGGCACTCCATCACTGGAGGTTTTCAAGAGAGACTGGACAGCCACTTATCTGAAATGGTATAGACTCTCCTGCTTTTGCAGGTAGTTGGACTAGAGCCTATGCTCCCTCCAGATCAGGGGTCTTCAAACTTGGCCCTTTTATGACTTGTGGACTTCAACTCCCAGAATTCCTAGCTAGCATGCCTAGCTGAGAAATTCTGGGAGTTGAAGTCCACAAGTCATAAAAGGGCCAAGTTTGAAGACTCCTGATCTAGATTGTCTTCTGTAGGGCACAATCAAATGGTAGCCAAATGCTATCCTGCTCCCTGCTCCACCCACCCCTTTCCTTCTTCATTGCATTTGCTTTTTCACCGTATGAAGGAGAATAAGAAAAAGGAGAAGATCCTACCAATGGCAAACCAATCCACTCACAGCTGCAACAGAAATGCAGCAAATTTCTCTTAATTTCTTTTGGAGCTGGAAGAGCTAAATATGGTAGTTATGGCCAAAAGGCCCACAGTATTGCAGGGCATGGATGGGGGCACCACCAATCTCAAACTGGTACAACCTTTAATTACAGAAGGGGTCAATCCTACAGATTTGCTGTAAGAAAATCCTAAGGATTTTCAGGATTAGAAAAAAAACAGATCTTGGCCTCTAGACTTCTTCAGCTGATCCGAGAGTAATGAGTAACAAATCTATGACTTTCCATATATGGCTAACTCCCCAGCCAACATGGCAAATGCTGAAAGACCCTGAGCTATAAAACCTACAATGATAGAAGGTGGAATATTGATAAGTGGGGGATTTCTCTTATTTGAGCTTTTCTTCCATTGAACCTCAAGTACAAATTCCCCAATTTTCAGCCCCCGCCTCTTCCTGGATAGCCCACTCTTCTTCCTTGTCATGGCTTCCCCCATCTGCTCCCAGTTTTTTTAGTTACCTGCCCAAAGACAGAGGTGAGGCTAAGCTCCATATCCCTGATATTTAGGCATTTTTCTTCTGCACAAGCCAGGCTGGTCCTTCCAACTGTCTCTTGCAATGGCTTGTCCTCTGGCTTGGTTGCAGGCAACGTTGCTCCGTCACCCAACTGGGAGTGGGTGTGAAAGAGGGGTCCAGAAGCAGTGGCTGAGGCAGGGTCAGAAGCGCTCCTGATCCTGGGCCGTTGCATGGATTGCCGGTCTTCTTCATGGGACCGACTGCTTGTCCTTCGGGAGTATCCACCCTTGGACTGCCTCTGAGCACCATGTCGGGAACTAGATGCCTGCAGGTGTGATGTCTCGCTTCTCAGTCGACGGGTCTCCCGAAGGAAAAAGAACATGCTGAAGACTGGCAAAGAATTACAGTCCTCCTTTGGAGCTCTCACTATTTACTTCCTCTTTGGGGAAGATGATCCATGGCAAGGCCCACCCCCTTTTCCCACTGCCGTGGCCTTCCTCTCTGGCTCCCATCCTCATAGGCACATCAAGTGTGACACTGAACTATATTCCTGATTCCTTCTCACCTTTTTTCCAGTTGCTCCAGTTCTGTTCCTTATGCTACTTGCTTGCCACTCTATTGTGGGCCACTCTGCTGGCATCTGTCCTCTCCAAAGGCACACACCCCTAACCGGACGGCCATAGTGTTATATTTCTAGATCTCAAGTAATGCAAATATCTTAGAATACCCTTCAGCTACTTTTGTCTTCCGCTGTCTCACTCCTTCTCCCATTAAATTTTTCTCCGCAATGTTTTCCTCCTTCTGGGACCCACTTTTCCTACCCACTCTAAACACCCTCTCTCCCTTTCCTTTCTCTCTTTCTCCTGTTTCCTGTCCTTTCTTTCCCTCCCTTATCTCCCCATTCTTTCAGGCATGTCTTCTGTTTGCTTTCCCTGCTTCTAATGGATCATCCCTTGTGCTTCCCAGGGCCAGGGACTGACATGGGAGCAGGAGGGAATCTCAGCTACTGTCACAGCTCACCCTCGCTCTCCATCAAAACTTAATCAAGTCATCTTATTACTGTAAGGAGCGAGATTGAAGCCGGAGGATATAGAGGGAATCTGAGCTTATCAGGTCAGACATATGACCCGGTCCAGATTGGCTTTTCACTAATGAGGCAAACAAGGTAAAACAACTCCCTGAAGTAGGAAACCCAAGAGGTCTCAGTGCCTGCAGATTACGGTTTGAGCAACACTATGGAGTCCCTGGGCATTTACATAATATCTACTTATTTTCGAAAATAACGCAGTAAAGAAAAGAGACTGCGACAATACCCTGGGAATAAAATACATCACGTGCTAGTAGTGTCTATTTTTTTTTTTTAAAAAAGAAAGTCTTTGATAAAACTATCTTGCCTTCTCTGGACCCCTGCTTGCGCTTGATATATCTGCTCAGGAATCAAAGCCAAGCAAATCTTTATTATGGTCATAGACCAGCACAATGCTTAGATATTTAGAGGTTTTGTTTTCTCTGTTCTGCCCTCTCCGTTTCCATCCTCGTACCTGCATTTGCTTCCTTAAGTCTTACTCTCCGTTATGATTCACTCACACATGCATCATCCCCTTTCTCAGCTTATAAAGCTGATTGTATTTCAGCAAAGCTGGACCCCACCTGTGGCATTGGCTACCTTCCTGGCTCTTTGAATGGCAGAATGGAGTGAATGGCAATGCTCTGCGGGGACTGTTGAGCAGATCATGATTTATTTAGTGAAAAGCTGGCAACATTCCAGTTCAGGAGTAACCAGACCTCATCTAGCTCTTACAGACAATGCCAAGAGTCCTGGGTGAGGTCTTAATGTTCTGTGGCTCAGCTAAGAGAAATCAAGAGCAGAAAGAAAGAACTAAAGAACAAGTCTCAGTTGCTTAGACATTGAAGATTTCTCCTACCCCTGCAGGGCCTATTTTCTTACCTGGACTGTTATCATATTTACAGGGACAGGATTTGTGTACTTTTAATTGCTTCGGGTACCAGAGGAAAGTTTTCCATCACTGCATCTTCTTGTTGAGGAGCATCATGTACTCAATATCTACTTGTCAAGCATTTTGCCCATCTTTATATGCCTGATGAGTGCATCTAAAGATATATTTATATGTATGCAGTTATTTATGGCTAAGTGATCTGGGCTGCAAAAATAGGTATCATGGCAGCAGAAAATAGAGAAAACATCAATCTCATCGCCATCTAGAGGTTGTCTGAATTTTTGTAACCTAGATCTGATTTATTTTACGCTCCCCGTTTTTTCCATTAGGGCAGTGATGGCGAACCTTTTAGAGACTGAGTGCCCAAACTGCAACCCAAAACCCACTTATGCATCGTTGAGTGCCGGCTGGGTGTGGCCCATTGGCTGGGTGTGGCCAATTGGGTGGACATGGCCCATTGGGTGGGCGTGGCTGCGGTGGTAACAGCAAACTGGGTGGGACTAAAAAGTTCAATCAATCAATTCCAACTTTGCAAGACCTTTTTTTTTTCCACGAGAAGTTGAAATTGACTGATTTAACCTTTTTTTTTTTTGCACACGGCAGCAGAGGCCTAAAGCGAAAAGGTTTTATAAAACCCAGCTGAAGGCCTAGGACTGGGGTGATGGCACGCGTGCCCACAGAGAGGGCTCTGAGTGCCGCCTCTGGCACCCGTGCCATAGGTTCACCACCACTGTATTAGGGCCTTTATCTTCACAACAATTCTGCAAGAAAGGTTAGGGAGAAAGAGATGGAAAGCAGGTAGCTCAAGTAAGGTTGTGACCTCAACATCTGGCTGTGTCTCTCAGGTCAGGCCCGGTGATGTTTGTCAATTGCGGTAACTAGAAAATTCTCGCCCTGCTTGCCTGCTGTCTTTCATTACAGTAGAGCAAAATCTCTGCCAGAGGTTTTGAACTATGATTGGCCTTTCTTTCCATGGAGATATTTGGTTCCTCTTCAGACAGCTGGCAAATACCGTAGGTCTCCAGTGACATGGTCTCGAGACAACCGTCCCATCTCAAATACATGTGCCATCTGCATTTGTAGAGGTACCAGCACAGCTGAATCTATAAAGTGAAACGCTTGAGAGATCTCAAGCCGTGTCCCAGAAGTTCTTGGAGACTACACACCCTCGGCTTCCTCCCTTTCTACGCAGTTTCTATGCCACCATCTGTCTTCAAGGGAGTTGCCTTTACAGGTAGTCCTCAACTTACAATCATTCATTTAGGGACTGTTCAGAGTTACAACTGCAATGAAAAAAGTAACACAGAACCCAGTCATCATGCTTACAATCATCACAGAATCCACATGGTCATGTGATCAAAATTCAGGCACTTGGCAACAGGCACGTATTTGTGATGGTTGCGGTATCCAAGGGACATGTGATCGTCCTTTGCAACCTTCCCAGGTGGGCTTCTAACAAGCAAAGTCAAAGCCAGATTCACTTAATGATCATATGATTCACTTAAGAACTGTGGGGAAAAAAGGTAATAAAATTGCATATGACTCATTTTACAGTAACAGAAATTCTGATTCCAATTCTGGTCATAAGTCGAGGACTAACCTATACTTGGCATCTTCCACCTTCCGGCAACTCTCAAGATGTGTAAGAGATAGAGGGTTACTGCAGTCTGGGCAGTAATAAAAATAAAATAAATTCTATAGCCACCTCCTAGCCCTAAAAAACTGAGGTATGTGACTAGAGAAATCAGCTCTTCTTCGTTCACCTCCTTTGTGGGCTGATAGAGATAAATAGAATCAAATCTTATTTTCAAAAAAATGAAAAGAGAAAGCATAAAGACATCTTTTAATTAAAAGATTCAGTAGTACAGGGGGAAAAATACAATACTACTGCAATCACAGCGCTAAAATGAAGCCAGCATTTTAGATCAATGAATAGATAGATACAGAAAAGATAAGGATCTCAGTTTAAGCAGATCCCAAGACGATCCTGATCTTCTCTACTTAGAAGTAGCTCTAATATAAATGGTATAGGGTTTCCTGCCTGAGCAAGGGGTTGGACTTGATGACTTCCAAAGTCCCTTCCAACTTTATGATGATGATGATGATGATGATGATGATGATGATGATGATGATGATGGATCATCGCTCAGTCAGCCAGATGTTCAGACTGGATTTGGCATTTTGTCTACCTATCGAGTCCTTACCAAGGACCTGGGATAGGCAGACATGGGTGTTTGATGTTATTACAGATATCGTCGCAGGATGGAAGCAGTTGTTGTTGTGGTTATTATTATTATTATTATTATTATTATTATTATTATTATTATTATTATTATTATTATTATTATTATTATTATTATGCAATTCTAATTTGTCTGAGATTGTAGAGAGATAACAAATCAGAAACTTAAAAACTGACAAAGAAACTAAGCGGAGTTGGTTTTTAACTTTTTCTTATTCCTGTAGGGAATAAGATGCACCTTGGAACAGATGTTGTCTTTGTGGAAATCTGTTACATGGAAAATCCTTCTTTTTTCAAATTTCAACTTTAATCAGAGGTTAAAGGATAATCTTATCTCTCTCTTTATTCCTACTCATCTCAGCATACAGCTTTTTACTTGTGTCCTTCCTGTTACAGAATCCCTGGAGTTTTCAAAAGTACAGTTTCAAAGTATGTAAAAGAGGGTCTGCTTTGCTAATGATTCTTTTGACAGCATAGTTGGGTAACTTGTAGAGGGTAGGAAAAACTTGGCATTTCTTGGCCACAACAGACTGGTACAACCCATTTCCTACAGTTCTTGAGCATTCCCCAGTAACATTATTTTTTTTCTTTCCTTCCACAGAACCAAATATAGTGGCATGGGGCATTGCTCTCTTTAGTGGAGAGTTTTGAAACCTGGACTTTGGAATGGATAGTAAAGCAGGAAAACTCAAGAGTAGGCATCTTTCAAAACTTGGGAAAATGGATCTCAGTTTTGTGTGTGTGTTTGTGTGTGTTTGTGTTGTAATTCATCTCCCTTCATGATCCCATCAGGTTCTCTTTGGGGTCCATCCCATTTACTGCTCTTTGTATTGTCAACTCTTGTCAATACTAAAGGGCACATGGCGTCAAAGACATTAAGCTCCAGATATCAAACCCTGTGCCCTATTCCTGCTGTCTTGGGATGATGGCATTGACATTCCAAACATGAGAAGTATAAGAGAATATTAATATTTCGCCATTTACTTTGCTTAACAAACCTTGCACACGAGAAATCGGGAGACTACCCTTTGAAAGCAAGCTAAAATGAAGGCAATACCTGGAGAGCAAAAATCAGTAATGGAATAACTTGTTTTATTCCTACCTAATCTGTCTTCACTGTGGGGAAAGGCCTACTGTCTTGGGAAAATGTAAATATTTTTTGTGTTTGGAATAGATGGGAACTGAGATTAGCCCTCAGGACTGATATTAATCTTAGCTTTGGGGTTCTTTCCATTATGTGGAGGGGAAGGGGATTATGGGAGAAGGTGGCAGCATCCAAGATCACAATCTGGATGTTTGTAACCTGAGTTGCTCTGGTCTGTTGGTGCACATTTTTTCCTTGAAACTCCTTTTATTGTCTTACATTTTTCAAAATGTGACTTTGGAGATCATGGTATATGCCTATATGGAATCATGATCAAGTTTAACAGATAACTGTGGTTTCCCTAATTATCAAACTATTTGGTCTTGTTACATGGCCTTTCTAGTTTGCTGCTATGCCCATTCCCTTATTCCCACCAACCTTTGCTGCAACTGTCTCTTAGGCCAAAAACCCATGTTTTCTCCTGTTTCTAAATTTAAGTTACATAATCATCTCAATGGTCCCGAGGCAATTATTGTTAGTTCAGAACACTTATTTTTCCTTGATGGGTGAGCAGAATTCACTAAACACAATGAAACAGTGGAAAGTTAAAGTTAAATAGAGATGAGTGGATTGTACAACAACAATTTGTTTCACAAAATTTGCTTCCTGAAAAACATTTGATGATAATAATAGACCTCTTCAAGCTGAACACAATTTCAGAATGATTGTAACATGTCGGAATGTTGAGAAATATGAAATTAACTTTTAATGACTACATTGTATTTAATAACATAATGTTTCCAACACACTGCATGAATTCAGCAGGACTAAATGTGTTTCACTGCTAATTTTTATTTGTACTCAGTGTCCAATGTACGTTGCTGCAGTGTCCAACAATAGTCAGACAGCATTGATGCATTCCAGTTGCCCTGATACTGTTTTTGCATTGTGGCAATGTCCTAGTGAAATCTTTTGCCATGTTTATCCCTGATTGCACTTAGATTTTTGTGAAAGGAATCCAGGTATGAATGCAGAAAATGATTTTTCAGTGACACATTAAACTTCAAGGTCTTGTATTCTGTAAGAAGTCTGTCAACCAGCTGAAGGTAGTTTGGTGTTCTGTAGTTGCTAAGAAAATTCTCAACAACATCTTCGAATGCTTTCCAGGCAATTTTTTCTGGCCCCATTAATAGATCTTCAACAGGTTGTTATTGATGATGTATCTGATCTGTAGACCAACAAAAATGACTTCCTGGCACCAGTTATTCTTGGAAACATCTGCCTCAAATGATAAAAACCTTCACCTTCCTTGCTCATTGCTTTCATAAAATTTTTCATCACTCCCGAGTTTTATAAGAAGCAGAGGCAAAAATATCTTTGTTGGGTCAACAAGTAGTTCATGTGCCATATTTTTCTGTCCTGGAACCAAATTCTTTCAGAGTGACCATTTCTTTTAAATGTAATGTGACTCTCTTGCATGGCTGAACCCATTTGCATATGTAACAACAGGACTTGGTATATCTGAGCTGCATTCCAAGCAGTAGAGCCACTACTTTTTGATCCCCACAGATATTCCAGTTGTAATAGGTGTCCTGGATGTGCTTCAGCAACAGTTCCCCTGTTTCTGTAGGTGTCTTTCATGGGTGCAGCATAGCCAACAAGTACTGAGGATTTCTATAAGACAATATGTGATAGGTTAATTTTCGTGATTAGCAGCCAAAAATCTATAAAATACACCCAAAAGTGTTCAGGAAGGAAAATCTTCAGCACTCATTTTAATTAACGACAATCTAGTTATGAGTTGTTAAAATGTTCCTTGAATAAATGTGTAGTTCACTTTAAGCACTGTTCTGATCTGGGAATTACCAAAGGGCAAAGACTAGAAGAGAGATATTCTATGGACATTCCAGCTTTCCAGGATATCATTTTTATCATAGTCACCTAATACCCTAACCAGGGGTCCCCAACCTCCGGACCACGGCCTACTAGTGAGTCATGAGGTGTTTGTAATTGGGCCATGGAAATGGCAGGTGAGTTCATGCGCACCTCCCCACTTGTGCTAGCAGTGGGTGAGCACATGCATGCGTACTCCATTTACGTGAGCTACGTGCGTGCACTTGCATGGAACCAAATGGACAGCCATTTGTCCGAAATGGTATAGGGTTTCCTGCCTGAGCAGGGGGTTGGACTAGATGACCTCCAAGGTCCCTTCCAATGTTGTTGTTGTTGTTGTTGTTGTTGTTATTATTATTATTATTATTATTATTATTATTACCATCCTCTCTTTCCCCCCCCCCCGGAAAGCCGGAAAGGTTGGGGAACTCTGCTCCAAAAACCATTCAGAGATTGGGCTTACTGTGTGATCTAAATCTGGAAATACGATACCCTTGTGAATAGATGAAATGCCATTAAGCATATTTTTTTTCTTGGAAAAACAGCTAAGCACAACTTGGTATGTTGTCTGAACCTAGACTAGTAAAGTAAAGTAAAGTAGCAATTAGTCCCCCTGGGAAATCAGCACAAAGCTGCAGCAATAATGAAGAGTTGTCTTTGCTGCAGAATTTGCTCTGCTCTGCTGTGGTTTTGCAGCCCCTGCAAAGCTATATAAATTTCTTTTGGAAAGAAAGGGGATGGGGCAAGATTGGCTTTCCTTTTCTATGCATCTCCCTATCCCTAGAATAGAAGTGGACTACCCCAGACTTTTTGCTGCTTGTGAAATAAAAAAAAATACTTTAAAAAATTAAAAGGGTACTGGGTCATTTTTTCTGGGTAAGTGTCCTTAAGCGTGGTTAACACTGAATCATATTTAAAACAAAGGTTGACACTAATTTCAAAAGTATGTATTCCCTGTCTTTAGGTTGAGGTGAGATTTCATGCAAGATTTACTGTAACTGAAGGCCATAATTAATATTCTGACATAAATATAAAACTACAAATAGATCAATGACCAACAAGCACTAGTGAAAAGTCTATACTCTTCAGCCATAGAATAAATATCTAAATTGAATCACTGGTTTGTTTCAGAGCAGGGATGATGGGTGGAGATTTTCTGTACATGTGATGTAATTCCCAAGCAGTTAAATGTATTTCAACACACCGTAACATTAAGATATCTCAATTGACAATTGTATTTAAAAGTCACCATCTATGAACATTTGTTTTATTTCTTCATTTAAAAAGAAAGAAACTTTTGATTTTTAAGATCACATACTCGGCAAGTGACTCTGGACATAAAGGAATAAAAGGAATAAAAACAAAATGCAGATGCAACATACCAATCCTGGGCCAGTAACCGATATTACACAATCAGATGTGTTATGCAACATCAGGGCATAAGGCCTGAGAGAACAGCCAGTTTAAGGCTCATCCTTTTCGTTCTTAATCTCAGCTATGAGTGGTTTTCATTTAGGAGTTTTATCCTCTAGCTAGCCTCTTCTGGCTTTATTTTGCACAAGGAACACTCCAGTAGTTTCCCATTGCTTCTTCTATCAGACACAATTGCTGCACAAACTAATACTTTGTAACTGAAAGAAGCATTTGGATTCACACAAAATTAGCTATAATGGGGGGTTAGTATGTTATGTGACTGTGATTTATAATATATTTCCTCCAACTGTTGCTTCTCTCTCCATCAATTGCAGTTCCTGGAAAAGGGGAAGGGACACCTTACTTTCGACTTTGTGACTCAACTTTGACTCTAAAAGTCGAGCTGATCAACGACCCCACTTGCAGTGCCAGCGCTGTGTTCCAAAAGACAAACCGCTCCCTATATATTTAGGGATCGTCGTTTTCCCAGGCACATTCCAGTGTCCGAGACGGCCCAAAAGATTGCCTTGGATTCCCGCTAAAACTAAGATCAAACTTAGCCTCGGAAATAAAGAATAAGACATGTCTAAACCCTTTCCTGCCCCTTTAAGAAGGGCTGGTCCGAGGCCAGCTAATGGAGCGTGACTCAGCATCCTTTGCCGAGCTTGGCTTTGTGCAGCTGCTAGAAAATCTGCTCCATCAATCGCCCCCTGCTTTGGTTGTGCCTTGACCCGCAGCTTTCCCGACAGTGAGTATCCCCACGTTTCTGTTCGGCTGATCCGTTTCTCCTTCCCTTCCTGGGGCGATGGGCAGGCGAGATGCAATGGCGGGGGGGGGGGCGCGTAGTGCTCCCATCTCCTGGCAGAATTAAATGCATCCCGTCGCGTTTATCATGTCTAGCGGGTGTTGAGGTAACCGTCCTGCTTCCTTCCCGTTTTTTTTCCCTCCTAGTGCCTGGCGAGTACACCCTCACCTACTTCCCTGTTCGAGGTGAGTACTGAGAAATGCGTCTCGGGTGAGGGAGGTTTTTAAAGTAACGTTGCAGGAAGGAGAGGGGTGAAGTCTTCGCCAGTAGGGCGAAGCTTGAAATATTCTTCAATCGGGGGGAGTTCTCTTTTCCCCCCTAAGCTCGCAAAAAGTGTGTGATTTGCAGCAATTGTTCTGTTCCTGCACCCTAAACTTGTCTTCCAGTTTTCAGAAGGTCTCCTGGCTGGTTTCCTCCTGCAAAACAGGACGCCGTTTTTACAAGGGCTTTATTGTTTCTTTCCAACCATTTTGATCATGTGTTGGAGCTTAGACTGCGCTATTGCCAGGAAGCGGAGGATTCTGGCTGGCTTCGTTGCATCCCGGTTGCCCAGCTTGGAGTCTTATTTTGCAGCCTTCTGAGCTGCCCGTAGTTCTTTTTTTTTTATTTTTATTGAAAATTTTATAAAAGTTTTACGATATAACTCCCCCCCTCCCCAAAACCCACGCTTCCACTCCCCCCTCCCTCCCCCCCACTTCCCAGAGCCAATCACAGGGTTAACAATACAATAACCATACTCTATCTAACATTAATCAACTATTAGAATAACAAATCTATAACATCCTTTAACTCTCTTTTTAACAAATATACTAGTATTAAACACAATAATTATAACATCATATTAATAATTATAAATAAAAATAAGTAACCTATTATAACATATAAACTACATTAATACTCTAAGATTTAGTCAAAAACCAAATGAAGTTTGGTTCTTAACCTGGCAGTCTCTCCTGGGAGAGGTTTATTTATCCCGCCTTTTATTATTTTTATAAGTAACTCAAGGCAGCAAACACAACTAATACTCCTTTCTCCTCGTATTTTTCCCCATAACAGCACCCCTTTGAGGTGGGGGTTGGGCTGAGAGTGAGTGACTGGCTCAAACTCACCCCAACCAGCTTTCATGCTTAAGGTAGGACTAGAACTCACAGTCTAACTTTTTAGCCTGATGCCTTCACTACCAACAGCATCTTAAGTTTTAATGGCCATATGAGATGTCCCCACAAATACACAGGACAAAAAAATGTCAAAATTATTTGCTGTGGAATGCAAAAATGTCATGAAAAGGATTATGTGAGGAGGGAGTATGATATATATTTTATATTTTTGTATTTTGACAAAAGCACATGTATTTACTGGTTATAATTCAAATATAATAGTAACATTTAGTTACTTAACACTGCTAATATTTATAGTAGTATATGAAATACTATCTTTCATATACTACTGTGCATACTGGTCACCACGATGTAAAAAAGATGTTGAGACTCTAGAAAGAGTACAGAGAAGAGCAACAAAGATGATTAGGGGACTGGAGGCTAAAACATATAAGGAACGGTGGTTGGAATTGGGTATGTCTAGTCTAGTTTAATGAAGAGAAGGACAAGGGAGGACATGATAGCAGTGTTCTAATATCTCAGGGGCTGCCACAAAGAAGAGGGAGTCAAGCTATTTTCCAAAGCATCTGAAGGCAGGACAAGAAGCAAGGGATGGAAACTAATCAAGGAGAGAAGCAACCTAGAACTAAGGAGAAACTTCCTGACAGAATAATTAATCAGTGGAACAACCTGCCTCCAGAAACGGTGAATGCTCCAACACTGGAAGTTTTTAAGAAAAGACTGGACAGCCATTTGTCCGAAATGGTATAGGGTTTCCTGCCTGAGCAGGGGGTTGGACTAGATGATCTCCAAGGTCCCTTCCAACTTTATTATTATTATTAATATTAGTATTAGTATTAATAGCAAAGTATTGCAGAAGATAGGACATAGTTTAGGAAAAGAAATTTTTAGCTTGATTAAGTCCTTGGGGCAAAGAAAATGAAACTATGTGTCTATAGCATACATTCTGAACAGTGCTAAAAATGTTTCTTGTTCAGATAGGAACACTGAAAAACTTTTCCCCTTTATTTCCTCATGAATTTTTATTCAAGGTCTGTCAAGAATTCTTCTTTTGCCAGATTGGCCTTAGATTTCTGTAGTATTCTGGAGAATGAAAATTTTTTTAGCACCCACCCATGAATTGTTTGCCATTTTTCCATGGGAAAAAAAATCTTTTTCATCAAACTGAATATGGATAAGAAGAAATTACAGATTTTTTTTATATTGCTAACCATTCCTTTTATTGGTCCCTGCTGAGCTAAATAGGATTTGCTACATAGTCAGTTGTATTAACATTCCATATCCATGTAGGACAGGGGTGTCAAACTCAATTTCATTGAGGGACGCATCAGCATTGCGGTTGCCCTTGGGGGGGGGTGGCCAGGGTGGGTGTGGCCTATTGGATGGCATGGCCAGCTCTACATCATTCACATGATGTCTATGGGGGCCTGGGCAGGAGTGGGACAGATCTGAGGGTCTCTGGCAGAAGGGGTGGGACTGGGGCAAGTGCCAAGGCATGGTCCATTGGAGGAGCCTCATTGCCTGCTGAAACCCCTCCGCCGGAGCCCATCAAGCTGGATATGTGAAGTAGGTGAGGGCCATTTGCTGGCCACTTCCAGGCAATGGTGCATTTCTTCATTCCTCACAAAGGGTGACACCTCCCCAGCGTGCACCCGGGGGTGGGGCCGACACGGCAGGAGCTGGTTTCTCGCTGTTTCCAGATGGCCTTATGGAGCTAACACTGAATGTGTTTCAGCATAGATGGCCACCACAAAATTGTATATTGACTCCCGGCCGGCCTGGGCCAAGGCAGTGGGGGCCGTTCCCTCACTGTTTCCAGGATGGCTTTGCAGGCCACATGAAACCACCCTGGGCCTTGTGTTTGACATGTCTGATGTAGGAGGAATGTTCTCTGAATTCCAGCTGCGGGGCAGAAAGGCAGACCCTATGGATTCATTAACACTTGAGCTTCCAATATTTATTTTAAATTGCTTTTATTATAAAAACAAAACAAAAAAGGAAAAAATTAAAAACTCAAAAAATTAATAGAAAATAAATTGGTTGCTCACGGTTGAATTGAGGGGTCCTTGGTGCTCTCTGAACTTGGTTTTTTCTTGCAGATGTTTCATTACCCAAACTAGGTAGCATCATCAGTGCTGCTGGTGGACGGATGATGTTATCCTAGTTTGGGTAATGAAATGTCTGCAAGAAAACAATCAAACTCAAGAGAGCACCAAGGACCCCACAAAAAAATTTTTTTTTGAATTAAATGTATACAAACAAAAAGCTCAAATTACAAATTACATCTTGACCACCTGGAGGAATACTGTTTAATTTTGTACAATGCTGATAAGTTCAATTCCTGTTCAGAAATTGAATACATGTCTTCCATTCAGAGCTCTAAACCAGTTGTAATTGTTTGGTAGCTCACATATTTAAATGTTTTTTCTCCCCACATTCAAACAAGCCCAAAACATATAAGTTAATGTCCAAAATATTATGTTTCCGACTTAGGGAGGCTAAGCCCAACTTTTACTATACACTCTGGGATATTCAAATACACATGAAAATAATATCACAGTGTACTAGTTTGATATTCATTAAAATGTAACCCACTGATTTGTTAAAATATCCCATTGTTCCTTGCTTTCTTTTATTATTAACAGCTTCTGTACACCTGCTCAATCTAACCAACTGTGGGTAATGTACATGAGCAAGGCAATACAAAATATATCAACAAAAAGTAGTGTTTAAAAAAACACAATAAATTAATGACAACAAAAAGAGGTAAGTGTTCTAATCAATCTAGGAGCCCATGGGATATAATTTATGTTCAGGGTTAGCAAAGCGAATGGGGAGAAGATGGAAGAATATGCTCAGGGGAAATGTCTATTGTTATTCAATAGTTATTGAGCTAGGTATTGGGCTTAGAATCAGGGACAGTTCACCATTATCTGAAGGTTTTTCTGTCTCTAGATCAGGGGTATCAAACTACCGGCCCACGGACCGGTTTCATCATAACGAAGCCGCGCCCACCCCATTGCCGGCAATGCAAAAAGAGTCGCAACACGTCACGACACATCACGTGACGGGGCGAGTTTGACACCAGTGCTCTAGATTGTTTTGAACTTACAGCACCCCAAATTTATTGTTTCGTTTTACTCAGATTTATTTACTACACAATAGACAGGGTTTCCTGTCTACTGTATCTACCGCCATGAGTAACTTGGCTCCTGTGACTTCATGGGCATATTCTTTTCTTGAAAGTAGTACATAAGCGCTTTGGCACTGCCACTTTCTGGGATGGTTCTTGCCATTCCAACCCAGGTATTCCTTGGAGGGCTCCCATCTAAGTATTAACCAAGTCTGACACTTTTGCTGAGGTCACCTTAGCTATGATTTGGAAGATGGTGTATTTTAGTCTGAGAGAGTTGGCTGGCATCAGAGGTAAAAGCTTTGTAGTTAATGTGGGATCGGTCCCTTAACTGTTGTTGTTTGGTTACTTAGCTGGTATTAAGCTCCATTGGGAAAGTGTAAAAAGACTGACCTGTAAGCCATCTACTGCTGCTTCTCCTCTTGGAGAACAATCATGTCTTGACTCTGACCATTTCTCCAGCAGAAGGGAGTCTTGGATTTAGAATGAATGCCCCATTTTATGACAGTACATAAAAATGTACTTATTCAAATCCCAGTGGCAACATTTTCTTTGAGAACACTTCACTCAATCATACTTTACATTATCAATCTGCTCCTCTCATTTCTGTTGAAACACTATTATTTTAAAAAATATCTGGAGTTCCATGGATGAAGAAGCAGCCTGGCCAATGGATGCTGCACTACATGAAAGGGGAAAGTGTAAAGCATAACATTTTATTTAAAACATAAAACATTGCCAGTAGAAGAAATTATTTGTTCCTCAGGGCTGTACTGTGGGGTCCTTGGGGCTCTCTAACCGTGGTTGTTTTCTTGCAGACATTTCATTACGAAACTATGTAGCATCATCAGTGCTAGTAGGGAGTGGGGTTTGCACTCATTTTATATACTAGTGCAGTGGTTCTCAACCTTTTTAATGCCGCGACCCCCAACCGATCGTAAGTCGAGGACTAAACCGGTCGTAAGTCGAGGACTAAACCGGTCATAAGTCGAGGACTACCCAACCGGTCGTAAGTCGAGGATTTTCCCTGCCCGGGAGCGCCGCACATGCGTGGTTCCGCCCCCTGCGCTGGCCGAGGCTAGCTGGCAAGCGGCAGAGACGGAGCAGGCCGACCACCAGCTGGCCCAGCTCAAGGGAGGTAAGGCACCCACCGGAAAAGGGGAAAAAAATGGCGGACAGCCTTGCTTGGCGACCCCTGTGAAATGGTCGATCGACCCCAAATGGGGTCGCGACCCATAGGTTGAGAACCGCTGTACTAGTGTCTTGCCCTGTTAAGTGTTGGTAGGAATGGCCTTGGTGGTTCCTTGATTGGGCTGTTGTTTACTATTAGCTTGTTGGCAGCATAAAAACATTGCTGTATGCCCTTCCCCTGAATCTACTGAGACTCAATTCAAGAGGCCCTAGAAGGCTTCTGTAATATCCTTCACAGACAACTTCCTCCCATTCCAATATTTGACACAAGCATGCAACTGCCTCATTTTCTGACAAGCCTCTCTGATTATTATCTGCATCTGTCTTGTTAATTTTAGACTTCTTCCTTAGCAGCTCTTTGACAAATGTCATCTTTCCTTCTGCTCCGCTGCAGGGTTAGTTAAGTTTTCTTGAAAATACTGCTTCTCATCACCGAACACGCAAAACCAAAATGTGGTCTGTGGGGGTTGGGTGGGTAACTTAGCATCTTGTGAATCCAAATAATTATAGTCAATGACCCATACTTAAAAAAATATGGTTCCATGTGCTCAATAAATATTGCCACTAGGTTTATCCACGTTTGGAATTTTTTGTCTCAGGCCGTGGAGAAGCCAT
Source organism: Protobothrops mucrosquamatus (assembly GCF_001527695.2). Classification (NCBI taxonomy): domain Eukaryota; kingdom Metazoa; phylum Chordata; class Lepidosauria; order Squamata; family Viperidae; genus Protobothrops; species Protobothrops mucrosquamatus. Next base: position 300,293 of record NW_015387213.1, read on the forward strand.
ACGCATGCTGCTGACTGATCAGGGACAGGAGTGGACAGAGGATGTGGTGAATGGGGAGATTTGGCAGAAGGGAGATCTCAAGAAATTGTGTGTGAGTAAAGCTGCCTTGCAGATACTTTTTATTTTATGGGTTTAGAAGGGAAATCCTTCTGCAAAACGAGCTCTCTCATGCATTCCAGCTCCCAATGTTATAATTTCATTAACCAGACTTCTCTCTTAGGATGCACAGCCTGTGGTTCTCCAGTTAGTTAATAAATGTCATTATCTTCGTATTTGCAATACTTACTGGGTTTTGGAGGAGGCATTATTCAGCAATATCTTTATTTTTCTGGAAATACAATGGGATGCTACATCACTAACCATTTTTCCTCTCACTTCTTCTCTTCTAGGCCTTTGGCCAAGTGCCGAGATTCCAGGATGGGAATTTTATATTGCATCAGTCTAATGCTATTCTGCGCCACTTGGCTAGGAATCACGGTGGGATATATGGGCAAATCTGTGGGCATGTTGCCTTTTGGGGCTAGAACATTTGTGTCTACATATGTGCTTATGTGTATATATCATGCCTCTTGAATTGATTACAGTGGAATTCTACATACTTGATCCTAACTAAAAGACCAAGAAACAATATAATGGAATTCAATTAATAGCTAATATAGAGCCAGTTTGGTGTAGTTATTAAGGCACTGAGTTCTTGTCCTGCCTTAGAAGAAAGCCAGCTGGGTGACCTTGGGCCAGTCATTCTTCTCAGCCCAAGGGAGCAGGCAATGGCAAAGAATTTTTTAAATCTTGCCAAGAAAACTATAGAAATTTATCCAGGCACTCACTAAGAGTGAACACTGACTCAAAGGTAAAAACAAACAAGGGGGGTAATTTTATTGCCCATAAGAGATTTTTAAAAATATAACAAAAGGCAACTACCAGATGTGGCTGTAAAAATACATTAAAAATCAGAGAATAAGAGTTACGATTTGCATAAATACTGATAATAAATTAAAAACTGCCTTGGGCCAAATACACCAATCAGATGTATGCTTAGCAGTTGTAGATTGACTTCCAGATGTTAGCTGCAGGAAATCTCTGACTTCATTCCCATAAAATGCTAACCCAAATGTATAATTTGTTTTTGACTAAGTGTATTTTTAATTACACCCATTATAGATCAAGCTGCTGTAGCTTATTCAGCAAACCATGGTTTAGAAAAGCCTGGCCTAAACACGTGTAAATGCTATACAGTACTGGGGATAATGCAGTTTTAGTTATCAATGTTGTTGTTATCCTCTCTGACTTTAGACTGTGTCACCTTCTTTCCTGCCCCTCAGGACTCTATGGTGAAGATGCAAAGGAAGCAGCGCTGCTGGACATGGTGAATGATGGTGTGGAGGACCTGCGAATTAAATATGCCCGCTTAATCTACCACAACTATGTAAGAGGGATTATAGGAGAACCTGGTTTTATTTTTAGCTGCCAGATGGAGAGCTCAGTCCCCTATTTAATGATGCCTTGGTTTCTCTGAGAACCAACAGGCTGATCAAATCCTGGGTTTTTCTTACAGTATCTAAGAGGAGGTAGATTCTACTGGGAAAAGCTAATTTAAGTTTCAATCTAAAAATGTAACGGTAAACCTGATTAATTTAGTTCAGCTGAACTTTTTACCCCGCTGCAGATGGTAAAGCTTTAACCCAGGGGTGTCAAACCTGATTGTATCATGGGCCGTATCATGATGTATTGGGATTTGTTTTGCCCTTGCGGGGCTGGGGGTGGCCTGTGCAGGCCGGATGTGCGCCGCATGTTTGATATGCCTAAGTGGCAGAGTGGCCCATTAAAAGGAAAAATGTGCATTTTATGAAGAGTATGGACTCAGCCCAGTGACTAATGAATGCTAGCTATTATTTCTTATTTGTTGGAAGTAAAAGCTAGATTTATTAAGAAATAAATGAAGATTAGAAAAGCCTACCTACCTACACTAGTCTTGGACAGAGAGAAAATTATTTTTGTTGGTCGGACACAAAGATGCATTCAAGGACTAATAAGTCATATGAGAAACAGATGCTGAGATCCGTTTCTCCATTTACCATGGGCTCGTAGGTACAAAGAGATCATGCAACCTCCCAACAATCGAACTTCTTTTTTAAAAAAAAAACCAAGGGGTTTGCATTACCCCCCTCCCCCAATAACAAGGGCTCAAGCAAGCTACTTAGGATAATTGAATCTTTCATTTTGCAGTATTGGTAGAAATGTCTTGGTTGCATTCCTTTCACCCTAATTCTTCTCCCGGGAGGGGAAAGGCAGACCTGGGGGAGGAAAGAGCTGACTGTTTTTCTTTCACAGGAATCTGGCAAAGCTGCTTACATTGAGGCCCTGCCAGCTGAGCTGGCCCCTTTTGAGAAGCTCTTGGCTCAGAACGATGGAGGGAAAGGCTTCATTGTAGGCAAACAGGTAATCAAACCCTCACAGCTTCTTGTTAATGTGTGTTCCTGTTGGAGACAGACATCTGGATTGGCCATTAATGGCCTTCCGGAGATGAAGGCAATTACTCTGGGGTGAAATTCATACATTATTGTTAATGTGTGGTCATTGTTAATAAAAACAGGGTGGTTTACTGTATTGCAGCCACAACCATCTCGTTCATGCCAGCCATTAAATCAGAGCTAAAGCAATCAAGTATTGCTAATGTGCTAACAGCAGGCTTCTGCTTTGTCTTGTCAGGTATTAATCTGATTTTAGATAAAGAGGGATAACTGACTTGTCCTTGTTGTATAAATAGAGTAATGCATTTAGAATCCCAGTTATACTTCCAGTTGATAGTATTTCTTGAAACTCAAGAAAACAGTTTATTTTTAAAAGAAAAATCAAGATTTTTCAGATAGTTAGGGTTTCATACTGTGTTCTGGGCTTCCTTGCAGTCCCACAGAATTGGGACCATGAGGTGCTTGTTTGTCAAAGCCTTTACTGGCAAAGGCCATAGGAAGCGTGGAGTTTTCTTCTGCGCAATAAAGCAACAAGTAGCATCGGAGTATGTGTTTCTACTTTCCCTCGTGTTGTCTGGGCACATTTGTGTATGCGTGAGTGTAAACTGAGCAACACTGAGCTGATTGATTTGCTGCTGGTAAATCACTCCCCCCCCATGCCTATACAGCAGGGATGTCAAACTCAATTTCATTGAGGGCTGCATCAGCATTGCAGTTGCCTGGGGGGGGGCGGGTGTGTGTGGCCAGGGTGGGTGCGGCCTACTGGGTGGGCATGGATGGAGTGGGTGTGGCCTACTGGGTGGGCATGGCCAGCTTTACATCGTTCGCGTCAAGGGTGCCTGTGGGGGCCTGGGCAGGAGTGGGACAGATCTGAGGGTCTCTGGCAGAAGGGGGTGGGACCAGGGCAAGTGCCAAGGCATGGTCCATTTCTTCATTCCTCACAAAGGGTGACACCTCCCCGGCATGCACCCAGGGGGCAGGGCTGACACAGCAGGGGCTGGTTCCTTGCTGTTTCCAGACGGCCTTGTGGAGCTAAGACTGAATGCGTTTCAGCATAGATGGCCACCACAAAATTGTACATTGGCTCCCGGCCGGCCTGGGCCAGGGCCAAGGCAGCGGGGGCTGTTCCCTCACTGTTTCCAGGATGGCTTCGCGGGCCACATGAAACCACTTCGCGGGCCACATCTGGCCCCCGGGCCTTGTGTTTGACATGTCTGCTATACAGCAACATCCCTGCCAGGGCTGCTCTTATTCTTGGGAGGCTAGGGGTGTTTCTTAGACTTGTGGTGCTGGGGGAATTTTTAACATGCCTTCCATTATTGAGTGGTCTATGTAGACAAGAGTTCATGGCTACCATGGATCTTGCGCAACTTACTGAGGGGCCGACATAGATAAGGGGTGATATGTTGGGTAGATATATGATCTGAAAATGAAGGGCATTGACTCTACCTTTTGCCATGGACATATCATTCTCTGGTAGCTATGGAGTTTCACTGTATACCCCCTCACATTTTCCCCTCCTGTGGGGAAGACATCCAGTTTAACAAGTCCAAATTTGAAACTCCAAATGAGTTTCATAGGGCAACTGGGAAGTTTCCCATGGATAGGGTAGGCCTTTTGGTTAAAACCCTGGTTTCCCAGTTAAATAAGGTGTAGCGCTTGATCAGATTGCACTGGCCATCCCTCTTGACACATCCTTGGTAGACCAAGGCACTCCTGGAGATGAAGCAGCAAAGGAAAGCCTATCTTAAGTCTGAGAGTGGGTACATAAGACCTCACATTCCAGATTACAGTATGGGGATACAGGCAGCATTAAGGTCATACTGTATTTTGCTGCCCTCGTTGTGTCCATTGAATGCCACCCAGCAGCCCTTTTTAAGGCAACTCATTCCCTTTCAGGAATGAGTTGCCTTAAAAAGCAGCCTTCAGGGATGGGTAAAATACAAATAGAGTAAATGCATAAATATGCTCCACTTGGAATCATCAGCACATTGCAAGTGGCTGCCAGACTGTTCTTCCCCCCCATCCCCAATTGGGGATTTTCCCCCCCCCCCGAAATAATTTTTCTCCATAGACCCCAGCCAAATAGACCCCAGCTTATTTTTGAACTTAATTTGGCTAGTTTCTGCACACACAGGTTTAGTTCTGTTCTGTGTAGTTTTTGCAGGGTTGTTCTGCTGATGGGCAAGTAGAGATCCGAATCCCTTTATGTGACTTCATCCCCAATGTCCTATAATTCTATGGGTTGCAGGAAAGCACAGAACACAGTACCAAAATCCAACTATATGAGAAATCTCAATTTTTCTTTTTCTTTTAAAAAGCTGCTTTCTTGAATTTCAAGAAATACTGTCAGTGGAAATGGAAGAAAATGCCACCTCTGCCATTATAGATATTTAGCAAATATGGTACATGTAGTCCTTGAAAGGTTTGGCTTGTATTTGGGGGGGGGGGGAACATCTATGTTTACTATTCTCCAAGGCGCCTGAAGGCAGGACGAGAAGCAATGGGTGGAAACTGATCAAGGAGAGAAGCAGCTTAGAACTAAGGAGAAACTTCCTGAATGTTAGAACAATTAACCAATGGAACAACCTGCCTCCAGAAGTGGTGAATGCTCCAACACTGGAAGTTTTTAAGAAGAGACTGGACAGCCGTTTGTCTGAAATGGTGTAGGGTTCCTGCCTGGGCAGGGGGTTGGACTCGATCTCCAAGGTCCCTTCCAACTTTATTATTATTATTATTACTGTTATGTACAAAAATACAGAACTAAACCTGTTTTGCTAAGTTAATTATGTTTTTATTTCCATTTCTCTCTTCTGTTGTTGTGTGCCACTTCTCTCCGTCTTCTCCAGATCGGCTTTGCAGACTATAATCTGCTCGACAGTCTACATGCTCATTTGGTCCTGGCACCCAATTGCTTGGCTTCCTTTCCTTTGCTGGCTGGTTATGTGCAGCGCCTTAACGACCGGCCACTTCTCAAGAAGTTCCTGGAATCAGATGCCCGTAAGAAACGTTTCATCAATGGGAATGGCAAGCAGTAAAGCTACTTACTTTTCTAGGATGCAAAGTTTGTAGTTTTATAGATCTAATAAAGCTAGTTTTAAAAAAAAGGCTTGTATCTCTCTGCTGGGGAAGGAAAATCATGAAAACTGCGGGCATGGAAGGCTTCTACAGCCCAGGAAAGATGTTTAGCACCTGGTGTCTGGTTGGATTAGAGTAGCAATAATGCTAAAATCACTTATTGTTGGTGTTGGTAGATACACTTTTTCAAAATAATAAAATCCAGTTCTGCAAAAACTGATTCATGGTGCGGCTATGACACAGGAATGAGAATGTACCATTCACTCATGTTCTTTTCCCATTGGAATCAAAATTCAACAGTTGCATTTTTTAAAGTCAACAGTTCCTCCTAAATCAGTCACCCCTCTTTTAAATATACTCTGGCCTCTCTTATTAGCAGTGTATATTTCCCTTAGCAGTAATCTGCATGGCTACAGTTCCAAGATCAGAGCCTGCACTGCATTTCAGGATTAAAGATTGCTGAAAGTGCTGATTTTTTTGTTTTATCTGGATCTGATATTGAACTCTATAATAAAATGGAGAAAATATCCTATTAGGTCAGTTTGATTAAAATAATTTCAGCAACCATTTCTGAGGTAACTTATTTTCAGACAGTTGTCTATTACAGGGGTCCCCAACCCCTGGTCTGTGGACCGGCACCAGGCCGGGGCATGCAAGAAACTGGTCCGCGCAGACAAGCAAAGCCCCATCTGCAGGATGCAGGCAGTACATGAAACCACTCCCGCTCTGGTCTGCAGAAAAACCTCTCTCCACAGAACCGATCCCTGGTGCTCAAAAGTTTGGGGACCTCTGGTCTATTATATAAGTGTGCAGATGGTTTTATGCCTGCCCCCCATCTCATTGAACATTCTTGTAATATCTTCCATAATTTCAACTGGTGCAGCGCCTTAATGCCCCGTCACTTTTCTGTGTTGGATCAAGTTATTTCTATTTATTATACATTTAAAATCAGTCATACTGCTATTCTGCCTGAGATTCTTAGGGTCTTGCCATCTTTATATCTTAATTACATTACCTGCATTTTCATTATGTGTTTATCATACATACCCTATAGGTTAAAATATTTTGAAAATATATCTTTGGAAGAAAAAAAAAACATTTCTCATAGCAGATTTGTACCCAGAGAGTTCATTTAATAAGCCAGGATATTTGAAGAACCATTTCTCCCCAATGGGATTGTGCATCCCTACTCATTCTAGCATAGGGGTGGGTAACTATGGCAACTTTACAGCTGTGGACTTCAACTCCCAGAATTCCTGAGCCAGCCATGGGAGTCGAAGTGCACAGATTGTAAAGTGCCATAGTTGCCCACATCTGTTTGAGCAGAAGGGGACCTACTGCAGACTCCATCAGCCAAGGAATTTTGGCTTGTGAGGTCTAGGAGAAGAGCCTTTTCTGATGTGGTCCTGCCTTTGGAACATCTTGCCACTGGAGATGAGATTCACACACACACACACACACACACACACACACACACACACACACACACACATCCTTCTGGCCTTCCAGAAAGGCATTAAGCATGGTTCTGCTAGTTGGCTTGGGGATGCTCTAGGCTGGAGATGGTTGGTGCAGTGCCAGAGAAGACACCACTTCAGTCCCATGATTTTAGCCTGTAATTTAACTCTTGTAATTTTAAATTGTTTTTATGTTTAGATTTTTATTGTATTATAAGACACCAAGGATTACTTTAGAGGGTGATATGTGTGGCATATAAATTTAATTTTAAAGGAGGAGACCCATTCTTTGATTTGTGATAGATGAAAATATGCTTTTGATTCTTCCCTCTAAAATGTTTTCTTTTACAAGGGAGCCTTATTTATTTATTTATTTATTTATTTATTTATTTATGAATGAATGAATGAATGAATGAATGAATGAATGAATGAATGAAACAGACTCTAAGGATACAAGCATAAGAGATGATGATGTCTTCTCAGGGGCACAAAGCTGAATATTCTTGCCTCTTGTTTATCTTTCTGTGTTGGTAATTGTACAGCAAAGTAAGTTAGTCCTGGAGAAATAAATGTTATGCAATAGTAGCGAATATCTGTAGCTCAGGTGTAGGATGGTGACGGCACTGGCACTCCACAAGCAACTCCATCAACAGACACATCGACCTACAACCAGCCTACAAACCCCTCAGAATCTAAATCAACCACACAGCCAACCAGGGACAGCACCTCACTCAACCCATGCAAGCCCCCCCTCAGCAGTTCACCTTCCAATGACCCTGACTTGATGTAACCTCATCACAAGACCCATCACGCCTCTCACTGATGACTCACACCCTCCAATGACCTTGATCTGAAGTAACCTCCCTATCACAAGCCTTTCTCTGATGACCCTTACCTGACCCATCACAAGACCTGCACTTGACACACCCACACCTGAAGCCCTGATAAACAGAAGAGCACTGACAGAGACATCCCCTAAAAGCTGCTGAAGATGTTACCTAGCCTGGTAACAAAACATTCAGAAATCAACCCACAAGCTCAGAGAACAAACCTTCACCCTCAAATAAATGTTAGCCCTTATTTATTTTTTTTTGGGGGGGGGAGAATCAATTCTGCCATAAACTGATGGGTTGTAAATTAATTTCAGTAGGGTGATGTTACACTCAGGACCGCTATATGGGTTGAGGACCATATACAACTCTTAAATGATAATATTCCTATCTTTTGAACATATACATGGGGAGAGACTTCTGTATGATTGCACTGAAAATCATGGACATGCTTGTTCATCAAGAAACTGATTTTTGTTTTAGGTGTTACAATGATTGTAGCTGTTCATATGCATTTCTGATGTTTCTGTTAGCAACAGATTGTTCCTTGTATCACAATCACAAGCTATTATTACTAGGAGCTCAAGATGTTTTGCTGTGTGAGGCAGTGGGCAAAAAGGTATCCCTCTGCTACATATATACAGATAGCTTAACTTCAACACTGGCAGAAGAATTGCGTCCTTCACTCTACTCGAGAAGGGCGTACTAGTTTTGTTTTTTTTTCAACAAAATTTTTATTGGTTTTTATTTAACATGGTGGCAAGGCCATCAATTAACCAAAACAAAATCATACTTATACAATTCAAATTGTTTCAATATAATTAACTCAGTTATACATATGAATAGTCTATTATTATTTTAATGTATCCTACTTCCCCCTTAAGTCTATACTATTAACTCTATTTCTATACTCCCTCCCACCCCCATCCCCCCCAACCCCCCCAGACTTCCCAGAACTGATTACAGGATTAAACATTCGTCTTCCCAAATCTATATAAGACTACCCAATATAAACTAATCTAATATAAAAATACTTTAACTCATAAAAAGATAATCAAATATAAGCTAATATAATCTATCTTAAATATAGCTGATCCATCCTCACCAATCCCTTAATCATACAAGAAACTTTGCCATATCTTCAATTTATCAATTATATGTAATACATTCCATCACCCTTACAATTATCTATAATATACCATCACCTCTACAATTAATGCCATAATCAAATATTTATAATCTTTTAAGATAATAAGAAAAAAGGATATATCAGTTTTATTAATCTAAACCATCATTAATTAATTTTTTTCTCTAAACAAAACCCTATATAATTTCCTTACAAGATAATAAACAATAA
>NW_015387213.1:309833-323159 GCF_001527695.2 Protobothrops mucrosquamatus
GGGGGGGGGGAATCCAAAATCCAAATCCAGAATTCTCTCCATTAAAAGAAAAAAAAATGGTCACCAAATTCCATAAACCCAAAAAAATATGTCAATATTACAACCCTAAGCCAAGGGGTAACAATTTCCCTCTTCATTCAGCGCTGCAGGAAAGTGAAAGTTAAAAAGAAAAATCACTCTCATCTATAGAGAAACAGCTAACCGCAGCCATTTTTTTTCCTCAATTCCACTTAACTCTAAAGAAGATGTTAATAAATTGAGTTAAAGTTTTGAGTTTCTCAAGTCCAGTTTCCCCTGGTCAGTTCCGTCTGCTTATTTTTTGCTCACCATTCTCTGTAATTCGCAGAAGTGGAGGCCACGACTGGCTTTGTTCCCCAAAAAAAGGGAACAAAGGCGCTTGGGAGACGGAGATCTCCCGGACTCCGGAGGAGTACCCAATTCCGCTCTCCCAAAATAAGGGGAGAGCTTTTGGGACTCTACTCCTATCCAGGAATACTCACCTCGACCCCTTCGCCCGGGGCACAAGGTTCCAAGCCGCTGAACAGCTGTTGGCCGCTGTTCATGCTGGCTCTGACGCCTTCCCAAGGGGACGGCTCCGAAAGAGCCGCCATCGGCGCGCCGTCCCACCGGAAGTCTCCCAAGGGCGTACTAGTTTGATGGCATAAGTCCCACCTGCCATTTTGTCATTCAGTACCTTTCCATTTCCTTATTCCTCCATGCACCAGTGTATGTCATATATGGTCATACCTCACATTCATTGATTAAAATTTTTATTTTTGCTTACTTGGTTAGGTGTTTTGTTGGTGTTTTATTCAGCCATACTGCCTGAGATATTGGTAATGCAAACTTCTAGTTTCTTGCTACCTGGGCTAGCAACATGCAAGCAACAGTACTAGCTCTGAAAGATGGGAATGCACATATAACAGAGAAGCTAGGGTTAGGAGGATCAAGTGCAATTGGAGATACTGCTGTAATGCCTCCCTGCATCTTTTGTCTGAGGTAGGTACCTCACTGCCTAATGGCTGGGCTGGCCTTTCTTTAAATGAGGATTGGAAAGTTATGTTCCAAAATCTATGTATGATTGATGATCCCTCTTTAGAATTTTGGAGCACTTCCATGCAACTGCAATCCTGGAGTACACTCCAATATAATGGGATCATCCTTCTCAGATTAAGAATCAACAGGATCAGAAAGATCAGTGATGTAATCCTCTTCCTGGCAGAACAGATTAGCAGCTTTCTGAAAATGAGGTAAACTGATAAAGGCAAGCCCCAGTGGAGGGATCCAGAAGCTGTGGTCCTTCGTATAGCAGATACGGACAGAAGAATAATCAGAACACTTCATATTTAAGAAGAAACTATTACAGAAAACAGCTTCTGCACTATATATTATTTAACTTTAAAATGAAATTGTTTTCCTTTTCATGTAATGCCATGTCATGATCTTGCAGACTGCAAGCCTATGAGCATTTTTAAAAATTAATTATACTTATTCTGAGAATATATTTGGCTGAAGAGCAAGATAAATTCCTACCAACTAACTAAAATAAGTAAATAAAGCAAGCGAGTAGAGGACATGAAAAAGCACTATTATATAATTTTAGAACATAGGAAGATGTAGAATGGCAAGTCCACAAAATTATAAATAATATTGATTGAGACTGGAGACACCTAACAACATGCAGAATACATATTTGAAGCACTAAACAGCCTATGGTTATTACAATGATGGGAAATAGTTTTATTTTTTAATTGAATAAATAACAAATTGCTGTATCTCTTTACCTTAGTCATACCCATCTTATGAACTTTATTAAAGTACATGGTTGACTACTGCCCAGCTAACTTCACATATGGCAAACTGGCAAAACCAATAGATAATAAATATTCTCTAGGGTTTTTATGCTTGCCATGATTATTTTACATAACTGTGTGACAACTTCACAAATAGGCTATCAAAATGTGTACAGCAGTCTTCATAGATGGAATACTAAAATGTGTAAAATCTTTGACCTAACCTGACAAGAAAACTGAGTTAACTGTATGATCCCAGTTTCACTATGAGTTGCATTCAAAAAGCCAAAAGGCTGCAGATGGTTGTGCAGAGTTGACTGCAGTATCCAAGACTAGATGGAAAAGATGTCCAGTACCTAATAAAATGTTTGATTTTTCTATAAACTTATTAATTTATTGCAATCTTTTAATTACAAACTTCTGCCTTACGTACATAGAGCATTAATAGTTAATATATGTGAAATTTCATTCCTTATTGAAAATAAATTTTGGAATAGTCGATAATTTAAAATTATTTTTTTTAAAGCATCCTAAATATTGTCATACATATTGCAAACAAATCAAAGAGAAATATTTATCCTTATAAATCTATTTTATCAATCACTATGCGACGCACATCTACTACTTTATCCTACACCCACAATCTCTTGCTCCAGAAAAGCTAGACTTTCGCTGCAGTTCGTCATTTATTCAGCACGGAACACGAGTCGGAAATAGCGCGCACTTTTTTGTGGATCCTAAACTACAATACCCATTAGCCCACACGCCAAAGGAAGTTGCTCAGTCTTTGGTCTTCCGGGAAGAGCGAAGAGAAACATCGTGACGTATTATTATTGCGCCGGACAGGTGAAGGTGACGAGGTTAGGAGCTGCAGCTGGGGAGACCCCCCCACTCGCTCTCCGCTATGTTGGGGGCTCAGCCCTTGCGCCTCCGTCCGATTTGCACCCAGGCTCGCTTTTTTGCCGCCGCCGCTGCTCCGGAATCGGTGACTTCTATTTGCCATTCTTTTTCTTTTCTTTTTTCAACAAGGGAAGAAGGGATGGGGACCTATACAACTACAGCAATGGTTCTCAGCTACCCTGCTACGGCGCATTGACGTGCCATGGGCTTGTTTCTAGTGTGCCACGAGATTCTTGTGTTATGTTATTTTTATCTTTTTCTACTATGCCTATTCAGTGTAATCCGTATATGCAGTACAATGCAGATATTATTTAATTTCCCCTCGAGTCATGTCTTACACTTTAAAAATATATGCAATTAATAATTGTATGGTGTGCCACAGAACTATGTTATGTTCAATATTGTGTTGCAGTTGAACTAGACGCAGTGTTTCTCAACCTTGACAATTTTAAGGCATGTGGACTTCAACTCCCAGAATTCCACAGCCAGCATTGCTGGCTGCGGAATTCTGGGAGTTGAAGTCCACATGCCTTAAAATTGTCAAGGTTGAGAAACACTGAACTAGAGGAATAAAGGAAGGGAGGATGGATGATGGAGATCTCCAAAGTCCTACTTTTTGGACCTCCTCAGTTCCTCCAAAAAGCCTTTTATTTCTATTTTTAGCATGAACATGTATTTTAGAATATATATTCTCTGGGGAGAATGTAAGTGTTTTTTCCTTGCTTATTATGATGATGGCTCAGTTTCTGTGTTTAGCTTTTGGAAAGATTTATTTGCCCTTTTTGTTTTGCTTTTGTCTTTTTTTTTTTTTAAGTATAGCTTTCTTCAAAGTTAAAGCTATTTCTTTTTGTTTGACAGGCACCCCCAAAGAAAACTCAGTTTGGTCCCCTCAAAGATGAGGATCGCATTTTTACTAATCTTTATGGACGCCATGATTGGAGGTGAGAAACAAAAATGTAGAATGTATTTTGCTTACTCACAGGAAAATATACAGCTTCCAAACCTTTTTTAGCTAGTGGAGAAAAAAATAAGTTATGAAGGAAGTGGAGGATTAAACATTTAACTAGTGAATTACTTATAGGCTGCCAAAAATATTTTTCTACTTATTTAACAGCTGTGGTATATTTAAATACAATTGTAATAGCTTTAAATTTCTCTAATTGTATGCATTCACTGATTGTTTGCAAAATTGCTTTCTTGGCAACTAAATTTCTCTGGTATTTTGATACTGCAGTTTTGTGATCGTGCATTTATTTGTGCAGCTACTACTTTTGAGGTTTTCTGGCTATTATAAAAGAAGAAGATGCCAGGATATTGCCATGTCCTAGCTTCTACTACTTTGCATACAATAGAAAATAGGGAAGAAAAATCCACAGTGATCTGCTTGGGGTCAATATGACCATGAATAGAGTTGGAGGCCTTACTCAATCCTACATCTTTCTACTCCTTTTTAGTCTCTCTTCTAACTATAGGGAGGGAATTAAGAAAAAGAAAGAGATGGAGAGCTAAAGAAAGATTTATTTTTGTTATGTTTCTCTTAGTTTTTACCACTGTTTTAGAATAACAGAGTGAAGATTAATGCCTGTTTATTCTATAAACTTGGTCTGCATACAGGGGCTAAGAGAATAATCAATGAAACATGCAGTGTGATGCAAATTCTGTCCTTTACTTACTTGTGCTACAAATACCAGAGGACAAGGCTTGGGTTATAACAACATGACACATGTTTGTCATTTTGGCATCATTATGGTTAGAAATGAGGACTCTCAATTCCATCTGCAAGAAGAGGATATATTTGTTAATTCCAAACAGTTAATGTCCTTTACATTAGTTTTTAACATTAGTGTATTAGACTATGAGTTTGCACAATGTCTTATCTCCTACTTTGACCTAATGAAGTATGTCATTTGAACAAGATCTATGAACTGTGATATCAGAACTGGTGTTATGCTTCTCTGTATCATCTTCCCCACATTATTTCATATGGAATAGCATTACAGTTCTTAGTGTGGTGGAAATTTGGAGTGTAAAGTATCTTGCGGGCCAATAGGCATGGAAGTGTAATAATTATTATCTCTTAGATTCATACAGTATCCCAGTATTTATATTGTACTATTGGTATAACTCAGGATAGAATCAAAATGCTCCTGCCTCCTATTTTTTTATATATATTAATATAGGGTGGGTTGGCCAAGAGAGATCAACTGGGTCAAAATCATGATTAATGCCATATTCATGCCTAAAGGAAGACTAGAACTTGCAGCTTCCCAGTTTCTGGTCCAGTATCTTAACCACTATATTAAACTTCTATCATATTCTGAGATACCTAAACAACCCCAGATGGGGAAAGCAGCTCTAAATTTATTTACAAAGTGGAGTTAATATGCATGACTCTTTCTTTTTTTGTCTCTAGGTTGAAAGGGGCTTTGAGCCGAGGTGATTGGTATAAAACCAAGGAAATTCTGCTGAAGGGTATTGATTGGATCTTGAATGAGATAAAGATTTCAGGGCTGAGAGGCCGAGGAGGAGCTGGCTTTCCCACTGGCCTCAAGTGGAGCTTTATGAATAAGCCTCCAGATGGCAGGTGTGGTACTAATTATGAAAATTGTTGTTTGAAAAGCTAGATCTGCCCGTCTCCTTGTGCAGAAACTGTCTAAGCCAGGGGTAGTCAACCTCGGCTCTTTTATGACTCGTGGACTTCAATTCCCAGAATTCCTGAGCCAGCTTAGCTGGCTCAGGAATTCTGGGAGTTGAAGTCCACGAGTCATAAAAGAGCCGAGGTTGACCACCCCTGGTCTAAGCCATAGTTTTTCCTTTCTACTTTTGAGTTGGAAGGCCAATTGTCATTAATTAGAATTTGGGACTGTGGTTTCCATTTCAATCTTTTACATTTAAAATTGTGCATCTCAGCTTTGAGGAATGATTTACATCTGTTTCAAAGGTTTTAAGCCCATCTTCTCTCTCTCTCTCTTTTTTTTTTAAAGTTGTGTTCTCTAGATAGATTGGTTCTGCGAAGCAGCCAAATCTCTGGACTTCTTATCCAGAAGAGCTGCTATAAGATGGGATAGTTGGTTTGGCTAGGGTGAATAGAGTGTGAGATTTGTACTTGGAAAAGTCAGCTTTAAATATCTCTGTCATGTGTCTGATTAACGAAACACTTAAAAGGACTTTCAGGCATATTTTTATCCTAAATGCATTTATTAAGGTTACAGAGATGTCAGTACGGCATGGTGGAAATGCTTAGATCTGAGATTCTTTTCCGCTGCACATACGTTCCAGGCATTTTTCCCTCCCCTATTTTGGGGTCATGGTTCACATCTTCCAATTAACTTGGAAGATGTGATTTACTTCTGGTTTCTTTTTCCCGGGCTTTCATTATTCTCCTCCCCTTTCACTGTTGCCTG
This sequence comes from Protobothrops mucrosquamatus, assembly GCF_001527695.2. Taxonomy (NCBI): domain Eukaryota; kingdom Metazoa; phylum Chordata; class Lepidosauria; order Squamata; family Viperidae; genus Protobothrops; species Protobothrops mucrosquamatus. The sequence continues at coordinate 315,931 of NW_015387213.1, forward strand.
ATTTAACTATAAAAATACCAGACAGTTCTGCATATTATCAAAGCAAGAATATACAGTATTTGCAGCGTTGACAATCTCATTGTGTGCTTTTATTTGAAATTCACCTTTTCTCAACCTACTTTGTGATGTGGTTAAGATATTATCATTTACTGTGGCTGCAGAAATACAAATATAATTTTCTCAGTGATACTTAAGATGCATACTTGTATGCTCAGGTTTCCTAAGCCCTTGATGCTGAAGTTGAATACTATGATCATTGACAAAGTGAAGATCCTGAACTGGATAGATCAGTTATGCGGTCTGTCTTTAATAGATAGTAAGCAGATTAAGTAGCATTACTAACTGTAGCACAAACTGATGGAGAGGCTTTTCTTCTTGTTGGTGGATATAATTATTTCTGTATTTCAGGCCTAAGTACTTGGTAGTGAATGCGGACGAAGGGGAACCAGGAACTTGTAAGGATCGGGAGATTATGCGTCACGATCCCCATAAACTAATAGAGGGCTGCCTAGTGGCAGGAAGATCTATGGGGGCTCGAGCTGCCTATATCTATATACGTGGAGAGTTCTACAATGAAGCATCAAACTTGCAGGTAAGTTGCTGTCTCTTGTGGTTACCTTAATATTGTCTGCTAGATTGCCTTTTTCTATGGTCAGAAATCACCAGGTCACCAGTGTTGGGGTTTGACTGCAGTAATTAATGCTTTCTTACTTTATTAGGTGGCAATCAAGGAGGCCTACGAAGCAGGGCTGGTGGGCAAGAATGCTTGTGGCTCTGACTATGACTTTGATGTCTTTGTGGCAAGAGGGGCGGGTGCCTACATTTGTGGCGAAGAGACGGCACTTATTGAATCCCTTGAGGGCAAACAGGGCAAGCCCCGCCTCAAGCCTCCTTTCCCTGCAGATGTAGGTAAGGCATTTTAAATGCTCCTTCTACTAATGGTGGTGGCTTTGTGTGTGTGTGTATGTGTTGGTATTTCTAATATGCTTCCTCAAATCAACATGAGACTCTCGTCGTCTATGAATGATTTCATCAACATACTTTTTTCACCTAAAGCAGGGGTGTCAAACTCAATTTCATTGAGGGCCGCATCAGCATTGTGGTTGCCCTCGGGGGGGGGGGGTGCGGCCTACTGGGTGGGTGTGGGTGGAGTGGGTGTGGCCTACTGGGTGGGCGTGGCCAGCTCTACATCATTCGCGTCAAGGGTGCCTGTGGGAGCCTGGGCAGGAGTGGGACAGATCTGAGGGTCTCTGGCAGAAAGGAGTGGGACCAGGGCAGAGCCTATCAAGCCAGATATGTGAAGTAGGCGATGGCTATTTGCTGGCCACTTCCAAGTGATGGTGCATTTCTTCATTCCTCACAAAGAGTGACACCTCCCCAGCATGCACCCAGGGGGTGGGGCCGACGCGGCAGGGGCTGGTTCCTTGCTGTTTCCAGACGGCCTTGTGGAGCTAAGACTGAATGCATGTCAGCATAGATGGCCAGCACAAAATTGTACATTGGCTCCCGGCCGGCCTGGGCCAGGGCCAAGGCAGCAGGGGCTATTCCCTCACTGTTTCCAGGATGGCTTCGCGGGCCACATGAAACCACTTCGCGGGCCGCATCCGGCCCCCGGGCTTTGTGTTTAACATGTCTGACCTAAAGTAACTTTGAAGTCCCTTTCATATATCCCATTTAATAGCACTAGAACTCCCGTTTTGATTATTCTTGTGCCCCTTCTCCTTTTCATCGTAGATCCTTCAGAAATGTTGTTCATCTTAAGCCATTTTCTTTCTCTAGGAGTGTTTGGGTGCCCTACTACAGTAGCAAATGTGGAAACAGTTGCAGTAGCACCTACCATCTGCCGTCGAGGAGGTACCTGGTTTGCTGGCTTTGGACGGGAGCGTAACTCTGGCACTAAGCTCTTCAATATCTCGGGCCATGTCAATACTCCTTGTACTGTGGAAGAAGAGATGTCAGTACCATTGCGTGATTTAATTGAACGACATGCAGGTGAGAGTAACTTACTTGCCCTGAAGAATGAGCTGTCACTTTAATTTAGATACCTCATATCGGTGGCATCAGCTTTTTAGTTCATTTTGTTCCTCTTGTATGTTGACCTGATCCAATCATCTAAAGTGCCAGGCCTCATGGTGTGTTTCTGCCTTCTAATCAGGGGGCATTAGAGGTGGATGGGATAACTTACTCGCTGTGATTCCTGGAGGCTCTTCTACTCCCCTCATCCCCAAGTCAGTATGTGAGACAGTTCTGATGGACTTTGATGCCTTGGTGGAGGCACAGACCGGGCTTGGGACAGCAGCTCTCATTGTCATGGACAAATCGGTAAGCAATGTTCCCTAGAGTTATTTCTCTGTGTTTTGCATATGGCACGTCTTCATTTTCTTCTCTTCTCCCCAGACAGATATAGTTCGAGCCATTGCCCGCCTCATTGAATTTTACAAGCACGAAAGTTGTGGGCAGTGCACACCATGCCGAGAAGGTGAGTGTTATTATTCAAACCTTTAGCAAAATTATCCCAGAATTCTCTGAATTAGGGTTGGGATTGAAAAAAAAACCTCCATAATTTCACATTATTTTGCTTATGCCTGTATTATTTAAAAATACAGTGGAAACAGATATGTGAAAATCCCTGAGGAGGGAAATTGCTAACCTGAGGTCAAAGAAAGTTCTGTAATTTGGTCAGCAAAATCAATGTACACTTCTGTGTTCAGTATTGTGCTGCCTTGCTGAATTTCATGAGGCTTTGTATTCCACTGTTCATGTTGATTCCCTTCCCACAGGTGTTGACTGGATGAACAGGGTCATGTGGCGATTTGTGAGAGGCAATGCACAAGTGGCAGAAATTGATGCACTCTGGGAGATTAGCAAACAAATTGAGGGTCACACTATCTGTGCCCTGGGAGATGGGGCTGCTTGGCCTGTGCAGGTAATTTCTTTTTTACTTAAATGTGCTGAAGAATCATGCAATTTGATTGAGGGAGGGCTAGAAATGAAATGATTTGGTAGGGAGGCCTCAGTATAGGGAATCCTGCAGATATATTTAATTGCTAACTCCTGTGCTTGATTTCTTCTCACAGGGTCTAATTCGTCATTTCCGTCCAGAGTTGGAGGAACGGATGAAGCAATATAATGAATCTAAAAAGCAGCAGGCATCTGGGTGAACAGTTATAAAGCCCACCTCAAAGAAGTTACACTGTTCTATTATTTTTTGTAGGCCCACATCTACTCTTGCTTGGGCTTCAGTAACACTGTTTGATTTCTGTTATTTGTCACAACCTGCCTAACTCCCAGTTTTTCTTTTTGGCTTTCTTATTGGGCAGTTTATCTATTAAATACTTTAGACTGATCTGTGTAATTTCTTACAGGAAGGAGAATAAGATGAATAGCTGGAGGTGATCTATTTAATTATTGGATTTATATACCACCTAATTGACAAATGTGACTCTGCAGGGTGTACAGTATTAGAAATAGAATGCAATAAGCCCCATGAAAGTAACTGAAAATCAAACCACACAGAAAGCCTCACAACATCTCACAGAACAAGCGCAGTGACATCCTGTGTCCAAGGGCCTTGAATTGTCTTTATATACTTCTTGGAGTGATCGATTATGAAATGAAACAAAGAAGTCCTTCCAATCTATATGAGTTCATGGGAAAATATTGTCCAAAAGACCAGTCAGGATTCTGTGATACAGGGGTCTCCAAGGTCCACGGCATGCCAGAAACTGGGCCACACAAACAAGTGAAGCTCCATTCTCGGTATACAGGCTGTACCTGAAACCACGGCTCCTCTGGGCCATAGAAAAATCTCCCCATGGAACTAGTCCCTAGTGCCCAAAAGGTTGGGGGTGGCTGCTGTACTATATGAATATAACTTTGATGAACTCATCTAAACCTTTATTTTCCCGTTCCTAATTCTTCTTCTGCAAGGTCTATAAATGTGCAGATGAAATGGAAAGCTGATTGTACTATTAATTTGTAAATATTTTTTAAATTTTTAAGTAGTAAATATCTGGATAAAATGGTCCAGCACATCTGGCTCTGCAGGTATATTTCAGTATTGTCTTGGATATGTAGTTGGATATGCAGTTGGCCATGTCATGTGGGGGAATTCATTGGATGGAGAAAGCAATTATTTTTGGAAGAGTTAGGGGTAAAAGGAACCCAGGCTGTGAAAGAACACGATGGCTGGACACTATCAAACCTGACACCGGCCAGAGCATAGAAAAACTCAGTGAAATAGGGCAAGATTGGAAGATGTGGAGAGACCTGGCCTGTAGAACTGCCATGAGTCGGACTTGACTGAATTGTAGTATCATCATGCTGTTGGATGAGCAGTATCAGTCATCTTTAGAAACTATGGAAGCTTAGTAAGAAAGGAATAGTGCAATATAATAAAAGATGTATTTCATTCATTACTTCTTGAACTAGCTTTTTGAATAATGTACAGTTTCAGGATTCACATACTATGCCCATACTCGTGGACTTCAACTCCCAGAATTCCTGAGCCAGCCATGCTGAGGGGAAAGGGAAAGGTTTTCAAGCTGAGCCATGCTGGCTCAGGAATTCTGGGAGTTGAAGTCCACGAGTCATAAAAGAGCCAAGGTTGCCTATCCCTGCCCTAAGGCTAGCCAAAAACAGGCAACCATGTTATGGCTTAATACATTATGTAATTCTTGTACTCTTGCCTCAGCTGTTGCTCTGGGACAAAAGAGACAAAACAAAAGAGTTTCAAATTGTTTCATACTGAATGGAGTAGTTTATCTTTGGGCTGCTTATGATTTTTTTTTCTTTTATGGTATTCTATACAGGTTTTTAAACGATACGCCACCTAGAGTTGTTAGTTCAATGGCCTCTAAATAGATACTGTACTGTAGTACAAAGTCCTGTTTTATCCACAATGAGAAGAAAGAGCACAGGATCTATGGAGAACGTAGAGAGGATGAAAAAGAGGGTTATTCCAAGGCTCCAACCTCACTTAGGAATGTTAAAATGGGACCTGCCCTCTTATCCACTTTGCATCATATGTTCAGCACTGGTGGCATTTGAATTATTTTACATATTTCTCCCTAGTGAATAGGCCACAACTTTTGTCTAATGTATTAAGGCTAGCAGACATGCTTAAAATAACTTCCTGAATAGGTGATAGATACTATCACAAGAGATTCTGCGGGCTATTTATCAGTTTATTTCTACTTCTAGATAACAAATGATTATGACAATTCCTGAGTGCATTTATTATCTTATTTATTTGTATCCCTTTTACAAATAACTCAAAGCCACAAACAAACATCATTTTGGGGACTAATTCCAAGGCAGAAGACCCCAAATAAAATTATTTCCATTTTGTCATTTTGCTATCTTCATGTGATTAAATACCTGTCCTGAAAAGTAAGGATTTTTAAAATTACTGTTTGATGAATATCTTAAAATTTCATAAAAGCAAGTATCAACCTTAAGTTAAATGGATCTTTTTGCATCCCATAGTCCAAGAATACATGTATACTGGGTGGAATTCAGACTTTTCCTGTGAATCACTGAAAGAAAACAGGATGCCTTAAAAGAACAATTAGTCCTTTAATCTTTCCAGCTATAAAATCCTAACAGCCGCCTCGTGGTCTTTTAAGGGGCGAGGGAGCTCTTGCTTGCACCGCCCAGCCTCTCAGTTTGGGGCGTGGCTTTTCCATCCAAAGGTCTCATTGGTTGGGGCAGCGTCCTCGGCTGTCGGTTTTACGGCGATCTCGGCGAAGAATTCCCTCTTTTGACGGAGGAACGTTTCTACGAGGTTAGAATGGCGCTCTCCATGTTTCAGCCTGGCGGAAGTAGGCCTTAACGCTCTATTTCCCCCATTTGTTGAAAAGCAATCTGGGAAGCTTTTCAGTCCCGCCATGTTTGTTGAGGGGCGGGGCGGGGCTAATAGGAAGGTCTGTGAAGTGGGATTCTCTGCTCGGCTTTGGTTGCTCTAGCTCAGGGGTAGGCAACCTCGGCTCTTTTTATGACTCGTGGACTTCAACTCCCAGAATTCCTGAGCCAGCATCGCTGGCTCAGGAATTCTGGGAGTTGAAGTCCACGAGTCATAAAAGAGCCGAGGTTGCCTACCCCTGCTCTAGCTGGTTGCGTCGCCGGGTAGTTTGCGAGTAACTGTGGTTGCAGACCGAGGACTGTGTTGTGCCTTTCCTTGGCGGTTGCTCTCGAAAGAACCTCCTCTTTTCTTTTCTTTTCTTTTCTTTCCTGTTTTTTTTTTTTTTTTTTTTTGCTTCTGGAGACTTTGAATGGGGCGGTTTCAGAAGCCTCGGCATCTCCTCGATGGGATGGACTACCACTCCCATCCTCCTCAGGCTGGGCTGGCTGAGGATAACGGGAGATGACATCCAGCTTATATGGAGAACCCTGGGTAAAGCTGATAAGGCGAAACAAAAACGCCCGAGACCTGTACCCTGATTAACCATCCTATGATAGTTCTGGTTCTGTGACTATGGAGGACTTAAACCAGTGTTTCTCAACCTTGACAATTTTAAGGCATGTGGACTTCAACTCCCAGAATTCCACAGCCAGCATTGCTGGCTGTGGAATTCTGGGAGTTGAAGTCCACATGCCTTAAAATTGTCAAGGTTGAGAAACACTGACCTTAAACCCCTGCCTGCTCTGGGCTTGTCAAATTCTCCGTGGATTTTCTGGGTCTTTGTGCCTGTACGACGGTCGCAGCAGCGTTTCCTGACATGATACGAACCGTTGCAGCCCAAGAGTGGTTGGTCCAAATTTGACAGGGTTAGATGAAATGCAGACGTTTGAGTTTGGACTCCAAACTTTAGCCCTCCCTGCCTCTCTTGCACAACAAGTTTGGACTAACTTTAGGAACCTTGAGGTGAGGCTGAAGGAATTACTAAGTCGCAAGGTGTGGACTGCCATCCTGGTGAAATTCTTCCCTTCCTCTTTTCCCCCCATTTAGGGCACTATGCTTCCTTCTCTGCGCTACCTCTGCCAGCGTACACGCCATATACCCATAACCAGTGTGGGTCTGGTACGAAGATATTTATCCTGGGAAAACGAGCAGCGGTGCAGAGGACTGCTAGAGAAATCCTCCCTCCGGTACAGGAAAGAAACTGTGGGGGCAGCTGTGCTGGTATCTCTGTGCTCTGTGGCTGGGGACCCAGCAATCTTGTACACCCTGCGTTCCAGCACTCTGACCGGTTTATACAAAGGACAAGTCAGGTACCTGACAGCTTGAT
>NW_015387214.1:0-23629 GCF_001527695.2 Protobothrops mucrosquamatus
GAAAAAGGAGAAGGAGGAAGAGGAGGAAGAGGAGGAGGACTGCAAGGTCCTTGGTAACCTCAGCAGTGCTAATGGAAAGTTTTAATTGTTTCATTTCTGTGTTATCTGTGGCTGCAGCATGCTTGACTTTTAATCACTGGGAATAGAACAGAAATTATAATGAAGCACAACCCATTCTTAGTGGTTTGCAGCTTACTGAAAATACAGTAATTGGGCTGAGACAGTGTAATGCCTCTGGCATTTCCTGAAGACTATACTTAATTGCTTTGCTGATATTGGTAAGTAGTCGGTAGGGTGGTGAAGCAGTAAAGCTACTTACATCTGCAGACAATAGAACGTGTGAAAAAGATGGCTTAAAATGACCAGCTTTGGTAAACCTTTGAACAGAGGAAGCAGAGATGAAATAGAGGAATTTTGTTCAAGACAAGAAGTGTACCTTCTCTTAAAAGGGACTCTGGAAAGAGTGCAGAGAAGAGCCACAAAGATGATTGGGGAAACTGAAGGCTAAAATATATGAAGAACAATTGCAGGAAATTGGTATGGCTTGTCTAGTGAAAAGAAGAACTAGGGGTGACATGAAAGTAACCTTTCAATATTTGAGGGGCTGACACAACGAAGAGGGGGGTCAACCTATTTTCCAAAGCCCCTGAAGGCAAGACAAGAAGTAATGGATGAAACTGAACAAAGAGAGAAGCAACCTAGAACTAAGGAGAAATTTCCTGACAGTAGGAACAATCAGCCAGTGGAACAACTTGCCTTCAGAAGTTGTGGGTGGTCTAACACTGGAGGTTTTTAAGAAGGGACTGGACAACCATTTGTCCAAAATGGTATAGGGTGCTGCTTGAGCAGGGGGTTGGACTAGATAGAAGACCTCCAAGGTCACTTCCAGCTCTATTCTTCTGTTAAAATCTCTTTCCCCTCAATCCCCATTTACCATCCTCCAGATATCAATTGATAGATTTCTTAACGTTCTAAGCAGTCGCCAGATCCAACTTTGCATAGATCCAGATGAGGCTGGCATATCAGAACATGGGTTAAATATATAAAATCCTAAATAAGAACCCTATAATACCAAGAAGCTGACTGGCAGTCTGCCTTCTCTGCCGTTATAAAATAGCAGGTCTTTTCATGGCTTACGAACTTTCAAAGAAAGATTTATGTAGACTACCGTGGTTTCTGAAAATCCTGACCACATGTTCTTACTCACAAGCATCCATCCCTGTGGCTATGTCAAGCCAGCCGAAGGAATGAATATGCTAGTCTTGAAAGCATCCTAAAGTTCATCTTTGTTTTTATTTCTAAGGGACACCCAAGGAATCTTTTTCTTAGCACGTGCAAGGATGTCTGAGAGATTTTTTATTGCAATTATTTGTCATGGGGAACAACGATGCTAAGCGATCATTGCGAAATGCAAGTTAAAGTGAATGCTCTGGGGTGGGTACTTTTGTTGTTATTGTTGTTTTTGAAAGGAGAAAGAAGAGAAACAGGTTAGACTTTAAAATCCATGCTGAAGCGTGCAGATAATTGGGCTAATTCAAGACAAAGCTGTTTTGAGAGGCTTCATTGGACATCAAACTGCCGATGTGATGGAGTAAATTGGAACTATGAAGGATCTTGAATCCAATCTATTATTGTTGGGGGAAAGCTCAGCTTTCTGTAGAGTCCTTTCATTGGTTTTTCATCTTTTAGGCTAGACCTAGAGTCTAAGTCAGACAAATAATCTCACTCTAAACTGCCTGCTGTGCCAAAATGTGATTTTTTTTCCAACCTTCATAGATCAGCCAACCCAAGTGAACGGCCAGCTCCTGTGGAGTAAAAAAAAACCCCACAAACTTTTCTGTAAAAAGTGGGAAAATTGCACTCAGTGCTACCTTCAAGGTTAACATCACAAGGCCAGTGTTCCAACTTCTTCACAAACAATAAAGCTCTTCCAGTTGGATCATACTACAAGGGAGAGTCAGGAGGAAATGTACCCCTCGTATATGTGCAGAATATTCTGGATCTGGTAAATGGGCTCTTGGAGACCACAAGCTTGAGCTGAGAAAATTCAGCATTTGAAGTGATGTCTGAAAAAGACAAAAATTAACCCTACATGAAGCAATGGTGGATGAATAGGCTGTAGATGGAGGCTAATGGAACACGGTGGTCAAAGTGTTGGGTCCCAGTTGAGTATGTTTGGGTTCAGGTTTATTTGTTTATTTGTCTGTTTATTCAATTTGTATGGCCACCCATCTCAACAAGTGGCTCAGGGCAGCGAACAGTCATAAAATCAATTAAAAGCAGAATTTTCATGGTAGTACCAAAGTTAGAATACATGCAGCTGTTGAGGATAATATTATGAGGCATAGATGTTATCACAACCAGGATATGGGACTCTTTTCACATTCAAGACTTCAGGCTTGTCCATTTCACTGCCCTTACCACCACGAGGTAGGCTCTAACAGTGATTCTAGATCATGTTTGGTTGCCTTCGCTTTTGGTTGTTCATCAGCAGAACTCTAGATGACCCTTGACTTTCTTCATCTCAATGATTCCATAATCACAGAGGGTTCTGAAATCCATGGGTGCAGAGAAGCCACTAAGGCGCAATCGATCCAAAGCCTCAGCCACCCTCCCATTCCAGGTGGCCAGTAAGGCTCAATTAGGACCATGTAGCCGACCCTCTGGAACAATCCCAAGCTCACTGGGGCAAGCCAATCTAATAGGCCCAGCCTCCCTGCACTGGGGAGTGACCCAGAAAACTTGAGGTTCACCAGGGAATGATCTGGCCATGGCAGGGGAGGAACCAGTATCTCCTCCAAATCCAGAACATCTCGCCACTGTTCCGACAGAAAAACCAGGTCAGGTATATGGCCACTATTATGAGCTGAATTCTGGATGATTTGGGTCAAGTCCATTATTGTCATGGGAGCAGGAATGTGCAAGCTATCTCAGAGCTTGGCCCCAGAGAAGGCAAGTTCCCAGGACCATAAACCTGGGCACCTCCACTGCCAAGATGGCCATGGAATCAAGAAGCTCAGGCAGGGAAGTTAGCAATAGCAACAATCCCTAGAGCCCAACTTAATAGATAGGGTCTTGCACCCAACAATTTATTTATTTATTTCCCAACTTTAGCTCTAATGAGTTCATTCCTCTTTTTCATGGATGTTTGGGTCACCTGGGATGATTTATTGGGGTCATAGTACTGCAATGTTTCAGAACTCCTGCTGGGGCAAAAAATATTTCTGGCCTGGTCTTCTTCTACCTGAGACACATTGGACTGTATTGTACCCCCATCTGCAAGATGGCTGGATAGGAATTATGCAGCTAAGTAGTAGCTCTCCTGGCTAGGATGCTGAGTTGGAGGTTAGCAAGCTCACGTTTGAGACCCAAGTGCTGCCATGGGGTGGGGTGAGCTCTCATCCTTCATTCCAGCTCCTGGTGGGGACATGAAAGGAGCCCCTAACTGGGCGTCCCCCAGGCAATAGTGATATCACCGGCTAATTCTTTCAACCCAGAAGTGCTTCGGCGCTTCTGACATGAGTGGGGGAAAAAATGGAACTAAGCTTGAATCCAGTTGGTGTCCTTATTGGATTTCCTGTGCTACACACATTTCCTTTCTTCCCATTTAAAGTCCTCTCCATGCTGCAGCTGCTGCTTCTTCCCACCATGGCCTCTCATTAAAAAAAAAAATTTCAGATAGTTAAACCTTCTAGAACTACTTTTATAAGAACACAATTCTATCTTTTTTAAAAGCAGGGTTAAAGGCTGCCTGTTTTATTTGGTGTTATCACATTTTTAATCACAACATCTTCACAAGGTCAATGTTGAAGTCAACAAAGGCACCGGAGGTTGGATTTAAAATGCTTTTTTTTTTTTTTTTTTACTTGCGATGTTTTTGGTCAAATATGCAGATTCAACGAGCAGACAGGACATAAAAGCTGTGAAGGTGCTGAACTCTTGAATATGGAAAAGACGTAGCTAAGATGAACTGCAACCATATCTCTCACTTTGATAGGATTGGGAATGAGGCCAATGTTATGTCTTGTGGGAGAAGATATAGGTGGGCTACCAGCTGGAAGCCTTCATTAGTTATACTGATTGCCATGATTATTCTAAAAAGAAAAGTAATGGAGCTCAGAACCAGTGCACAACGTACTAAGAGTTTTGCACTGAAAAGATCTTGCCATATTAGTTTCGTATACCATCTTTTTTGGTGGTGCAATGACTCAGTGGTTAAAGACCCTGAGCTTGTCAGCTGGAGCGATCCAAGCACTGCGTGATGGGGTGAGCTCTCGTTCTTTACTCCAGCTCCTGTTCACCTAGCACAGTGGTTCTCAACCTTTTTAATGCCGCGACCCCAACCGGTCGTAAGTCGAGGACTAAACCGGTCGTAAGTCGAGGACTAAACCGGTCGTAAGTCAAGGACTACCCAACCGGTCGTAAGTCGAGGACTTTCCCTCCCCGGGAGCGCCACGCATGCGTGGTTCCGCCCCCTGCGCCGGCCGAGGCGTAGCTGGCAAGCGGCAGAGATGGAGCAGGCCGACCACCAGCTGGCCCAGCTCAAGGGAGGTAAGGCACCCGCCGGAAAAGGGGAAAAAAATGGCAGACAGCCTTGCTTGGCGACCCCCATGAAATGGTCGATCGACCCCAAATGGGGTCCCAACCCACAGATTGAGAACCACTGACCTAGCAGTTCGAAAGCATGCAAATGCGAGTAGATAAATAGGTACCACTTCAGTGGGATGGTAACAGTGCTCCATGTGCCTCAGCATATAGTCATACTGACCACATGACCATGGAAATTGTCTTTGGACAATGCTGGCTCCCTCATCTAGGAAATGGAGATGAAGACCACCCCCTAAAGTCAGATATGACTGGACAGGGGAAACCTTGACCGTCTTTTCATGTTATATTTATTTGTATCTTGTCTTTCTTACTTTTACGAATAACTTAAAGGCAGCAGACATATCCAACACACCCATGGTAAATACATGATGGTTACCAAACACCCACGTTTTGATCACATGACCATGGGGATGCTGCTGTGGTTGCAAGTGACAGGACTGAATTAGCTTTTCAGTGCCTTTGAATGGTCACTAAATGAATAATTGTAAGATGAGGACTATCTCTTTCTAGCTGCATTTGGCACTGCAGCCATCCATCCATCCATCCATCCATCCATCCATCCATTTGTTTTTCCTTTTCTCTCTCTCTCTCTCTCTCTGAGTGTGCATCAATGCATATCAGTGTGTTTATGTGCGTGTTTGTGTATACTTTTGCACTAGTAATTCTCCATCTCTCTTTTTAACCCCCAGTCCTAATATTTTTACCCATTTTTTTAGAGTAATCAAAGTCTCCCCATGACCTTTTCTTCTTTTCTTTTAAAGTAATAATGGCCCAAGTTTCATTAAATGTTTTACCATGATTTCATTCTTCTATCCCTCCTCCTCCTCTTCTCCACAATCTATATTTTAACCTTATGGGAGATCCCTTGAATTGATTTCACTTTTCGAGGCATCACTCCGATTATGAAGTATTGGGTACTGCAAGAGAATTCTTTGAAAGGGCTGTCTCTCCTTCTCCCCCCACCCCTCCATTAACAATATCTGCTCAGTAATTGTCTGGTATCATCCGACAATCACTGAGAGTTTTGTTGCTCTTAGAACCAGACTAGAGAGAAAAAATATAATAGGTGGTCATATTGCTCTGTGTAACACCAATGGAAGGGACGCATGTTTTGAGTATGAGGTTGATACAGAAGATATCCAGTTTTGGTCACCACGATGTAAAAAAGATGTTGAGACTCTAGAAAGAGTGCAGAGAAGAGCAACAAAGATGATTAGGGGACTGGAAGCTAAAGCATATAAGGAACGGTTGCTGGAATTGGGTATGTCTAGTTTAATGAAGAGAAGGACGAGGGGGGACATGATAGCAGTATTCCAGTATCTCAGGGGCTACCCCAAAGAAGAGGGAGTCAAGCTATTTTCCAAGGCGCCTGAAGGCAGGACAATAAGCAACGGATGGAAACTAATCAAGGAGAGAAGCAACCTAGAACTAAGGAGAAACTTCCTGACAGTTAAAACAATTAACCAGTGGAACAACCTGCCTCCAGAAGCGGTGAATGCTCCAACACTGGAGGTTTTTAAGAAGAGACTGGACAGTCATTTGTCTGAAATGGTATAAGGTTTCCTGTTTGGACTAGATGACCTCCAAGGTCCCTTCCAACTTTATTATTATTATTATTATATTCTGGCAGGAAAAAGAAAATTTCTGAGAGTAAGGCTAAGCATTTAGGGGGGACAATTTTTGCTTTCTAAGCTTGGGTCGCCAACCTGCAATCACTAATTAATACAGGGAGGGCTCGAGTTACAACAACTCCCTTAGTGACTGTTTTAAGGTACAACGGCACTGAAAAAAAGGGACTTATGACCGTTTTTCACACTTATGACTGTTGCGGCCGCCCTATGGTCACATGTTAAAAATTTGGATGCTTGGGAACTGGTTCATATTTATGACGGTTGCAGCGTCCCAGGTCATGTGATCCCCTTTTGTGACCTCCTGGCAAGGAAAACCCATAGGAAAACCAGACTCATTTAACAACCGGGTTGCTAACTTAACAACAGCAATGCTTCACTGAACACCTCTAGCAACAAAGGTCATTGAATGGGGCAAAACTCACTTAACAAATGTCTCGCTTAGCAACGGAAATTTGGGGCTTACAACTGTGGTCGTAAGTCGAGGAATACCTGCATATGCCCCTCTCCTTTCATACCACCTTCATCTATCCTGTGTGTCTCTTGAAAGTCAGCCTTTTCTGATTCTCCAGCAGCAATGGAGCCACTGTTTCCCTTCCCTTCCATGATCAGCCCTCGGTCCATTGAGCCATCTGCTTGTTACGAAATCCACATTGCCTGAATCTGGTCAAATGTCCGTATATCATCTAAGTATGGCATCACCTTGTGTGTCCTTTGATCAAGTTTCACATTTTATTTCTTTCATTCCAGGAAAGGCTTCACCCTCCCCTTCCTTCCCTGGCTGGGCTTTCTGTAGACGAATTCCTTTTCCCCCCCTCCAATTTCAGTGAGAAGAAAAAGAGATTAACAATAAACAGGTGCAGTTAATAATATTTCCCCCCCCCTCTTTGATCTAAGGCAGGAGTAGGCAACCTTGGCTCTTTTATGACTCGTGGACTTCAACTCCCAGAATTCCTGAGGCAGCCATGCTGAGGGGAAAGGGAGAGGTTTCTTAAGCTGAGCCATGCTGGCTCAGGAATTCTGGGAGTTGAAGTCCACAAGTCATGAAGGGGCCATAATTCCCCCATGCTGATTCTTCTGACCTTTCTTCGAAAGCTATTTACAATATTGGGCTAAAATTTATGATCAAAAATAGCTGAAGACTTCCTATATTAAGCCAGAATATTGTACAGCAGGGGTAGTCAACCTTGGCTCTTTTATGAGTCGTGGACTTCAACTCCCAGAATTCCTGAGCCAGCAGGAGTTGAAGTCCACGAGTCATAAAAGAGCCAAGGTTGACTACCCCTGATAAGGGATTCAAAGCCGTATAATTGGGGATGTTAAGAATCAGATTTTAAGAAACGCTGTCAAACGTGAATACGCCCTTCACTTCAAGGAAGGAATGAGTCCATCCTCAAATATCAAGCCTGGAAAAATAGATCGATAAATCAAAATAGCCCTTCTCATGTTGCAATGCGGATTATGCCTCTTTGGAATTCCTGCTTTTCCATCCTTCCTGCCCTTGTTATTACTGAGCTTGTAACATGCTCAGTCTTCAAGTATTTGTTCTTGGCTCCCATCTTGACAATGACAAGGTCCCCCAAAGTCTACCTGTAGACTTTTGTGCAAGATTCTCGTGCAAGGATGATGCTACTTTGGCTACCTAAAAAGTCACATTTGACAAACAAAATTGTCATTGGAGTTGGGAAGGGAAGGCAAGAGAAGGCAAGGGAAGGCAAGGGAAGGGAAAAGGGAAAAGGGGGAGGGGAGGGGAGGAAAAGGAAAGGAAGGGGAAAGAAAAGAAAAGGAAAGGAAAGGGAAGGGAAGGGAAGGAAAGGAAAGGAAAGGAAGAAGGAGAAAGGAAAGGAGAGAAAAATGAGAAAGGAAAGGGAAGGGAAGGGAAGGGAAGGAAAGGAAAGAAAGAAGGAGAAAGGAAAGGAAAGGAAGAGGGAGAAAGGAAAGGAGAGAAAATGAGAAAGGAAAGGAAAGGAAAGGAAGAAGGAGAAAGGAAAGGAAAGGAAAGGGAAGGAAAGGAAAGGAAAGGAAAGGGAAGGAAAGGAAAGGAAAGGAAGAAGGAGAAAGGAAAGGACCAGATATTTTCTTTCACTGGTTTGACCCATGTATAAAGAGAAGCAACAGGTTGCACATCCACATCCAAAATCTGGGAAAGTGTTCAGAAAAGTGTACATTTAAAACTTCCAATCAGCTTGTGTGCATTGCACATAGCTAAATTCCCAAGATGATGACAGAAGTGGATGTTTACTTTGCAGCAGGCCAGCTTCCCACTGAATTTTGAAATATTTGACCTGAATCCTGCTCATACAGTCATACAGTCAGCAAAACAGGGAGATGGAAGGTCACGAAGACCAGGACCTACAGGCTTATCGATGCTCGTGGATATTTATTTGCCTGTTTCTCTGCTGCTCCAATCCAGAGGGATTCTGAGCGTCTTGCGTTCCCTTCTTTCAGGAAAAAGCTTAAAATAGCCAAGCAATACAGGTAGCCCTCGGCTTATGACCACAAGTGAGCCCAAATTTTCTGTTGCTAAGCAGAACAATTGGTAAGTGAGTTTTGCCCCATTTGACAACCTTGCTTGCCACGGTTGCTAAGGGAATCTCTGCAATTGTTACTTTACCAACACGGTCGTTAAGTGAATCTGGCTTCCCCATTGACTAGGCTTGTCAGAAGGTTGCCAAACAGGATCACATGACCCCGGGATGTTGCAACCGTCATAACTATGAGCCAGTTGCCAAGTGTCCAAGTTTAGATCACGTGACCAGGGGGTTGCTGCAGTGTCACACCCGTGAAAACTAATAATAATAATAATAAAGTTGGAAGAGATCTTGAAGGTCATCTAGTCCAACCCCCTGCTTAGGCAGGAAACCCTGTACCATTTCAGACAAATGGCTGCCCAGTCTCTTCTTAAAAACTTCCAGTGTTGGAGCATTTACTGCTTCTGGAGGCAGGTTGTTCCACTGGTTAATTGTTCTCACTTTCAGAAGATTTCTCCTTAGTTCTGGGTTGCTTCTCTCTTTGGTCAGTTTCCATCCATCGCTTCTTGTCCTGCCTTTAGGTGCTTTGGAGAATAGCTTGACTCCCTCTTCTTTGTGGCAGCCCCTGAGATACTGGAACACTGCTATCATTTCCCCCCTCGTCCTTCTCTTCATTAAACTAGACATACCCAATTCCAGCAACCGTTCCTTATATGCTTTAGCTTCCAGTCCCTTAATCATCTTTGTTGCTCTTCTTTGTACTCTTTCTAGAGTCTCAGCATCTTTTTTACATCGTGGTGACCAAAACTGGATGCAGTATTCGAAGTGTGGCCTTACCAAGGCTTTATAAAGTGGTATTAACACTTCACGTGATCTTGATTCTATCCCTATCTATCTTGATTCTATCATAAACCACTTTTTTTTCAGAACTCTGAGCCGTCATTAAATGAACTGCTGTAAGTTACCTGTATACCCAAATGACAACTAACAATAGCAAGTAAAATGACAGAGAGAACCATGGTCACCAAAGATCCATAAACATCCAGATTTAGAACCAAGTGGGGGCTCCCACCTCTTACAGGATTCTCCCTTTGGCACCCTTTACAAGCCAAATTCCTATCGATTTCCTAAAACCTGATAGGCCACTTGAATGTAAAACAGTAGCCGTCCTTAAGTAAGCCATGGGCTCGGATTATGTTCTTAGGGTTCAAGGATAATCAGTTCAAAGAGATCATGTAGAAGGAAGGGAGATTATGCTCACCAAAGCCTCCGGAATGCCAATGGCACTAAAACAATGTGAAGAAATGAAAATGCACCTGAAAGATTAGATGGGGAGAAAAAAAAAGGAATTAGGAAAGGCCTGTTCAATGCTAGGCTAATGGAGATGTGAGATAAATAATCCATCGCCTACATTGTTATCCGGCAATAGTTTGGCAGTTTGCTAAACTGATGAAGCCAAGGTTCAGCAGATAATAGCAGCCTGTAAAGAAGAAAAAGAAAGAAAGAAAAGACTTGTGTTTTTATTTTCCTCTCTAGAAAAATGCTGCTCTGTATGATGTGCTTCAAAGGTGCAGTTGACATAAATAACTACAAAATGACCTCACGCATCGCGCCCAAACTATAAATACAATTTAAAAAATTGCAATAGCTTATTTTACAGGAATGGCTTTGAAACACTATTTGGTGGGGGGAGAGGAGAGAAGATTAGGGACTGTTTGCAAGCTGATCTATGTTTCTTTGGGGAGACGATCCACGGTGTTACAGAAGCTTCCTTAAAAGACGTTTTTGCTCCGGTGGATTTTGGAGAAGCCCTGGGTATAAACACATAAAAGAAATCTCCACAAATCTTTATGGGAACGAATTTGCCAAAGGCATCGAAAGAAACGCTTCCTCTGCAGATCCAACAATATGGAGGAGAGTTCATCTATTTTTTTTTCTAGAAAAAAAAAATCTAACCCAAACACCTAAATGGAATGAATGGGTTTGAATGGTGCATGCAGAAACTGGAGATGTTCATGTTTAAAACATGGATATTAGATATCTCTCTATTATAAAATCTGACTGTATGAGTTTCTTGATTAACATCAGATTTGAACCACTGGTGCTTTTTCAAAAGGCAACTGGACCTTGTTCTTCCTTGAAGACATTTCACTCCTCATCAAAGATGCTTCTTCTTCTTCTTCTTCAGCTTCTTCTGAACTGGCTAAATGTTATTTATGTATATCTAAATATATATACATACAGAACTCTTTCTTGCGGCTAGGACCCACCCTTTCCTATTTCATATGTTGGAGTGGAGGCTTCTGAGAACTTGTTCAGAGAAGAACAACAGAGATGATCAGGGGACTGGAGGCTAAAACATATAAAGAACAGTTGCTGGAATTGGGTATGTCTAGTTTAATGAAGAGAAGGACAAGGGGGCACATGATAGCAGTGTTACAATAGCCAAGGGGCTGCGCCAAAGAAGAGGGAGTCAAGCTATTCTCCAAAGTGCCTGAAAGCAGGACAAGAAGCAACGGATGGAAACTAATCAAGGAGAGAAGCAACCTAGAACTAAGGAGAAAATTCCTGACAGTTAGAACAATTAACCAGTGGAACAACCTGCCTCCAGAAGTTGTGAATGTTCCAACACTGGAAGTTTTTAAGAATAGACTGGACAATCATTTGTCTGAAATGGTATAGGGTTTCCTGCCTGAGTAGGGGGTTGGACTAGAAGACCTCCAAGGTCCCTTCCAACTATTCTATTCTATTCTATTCTATTCTATTCTATTCTATTATCATTATTCTATTCTATTCTATTCTATTCTATTCTATTCTATTATCATTATTCTATTCTATTCTATTCTATTCTATTCTATTCTATTATTCTGTTCTGTTCTGTTCTGTTCTGTTCTATTCTATTAATTCTATCATTATTCTATTCTATTCTTCTATTCTATTCTGTTCTGTTCTGTTCTGTTCTACTCTATTCTATTCTATTAATTCTATCATTATTCTATTCTATTCTATTCTATTCTATTCTATTCTATTCTATTCTATTCTATTCTATTCTAAACTTGAGGATATGCCCAGTGATCTGGTCATCTCAAGGAATGTTTCTCCAATCTGAAATGCTTTATTTTGGGCTTGTCCATTTATTGCCTTTTACTAGCATTAAGAGGAGGCTGCCTTGTATGAATGGGTAAAACGGAGATGAGAACTTGGGGATGTTTAGCACACCCTTACTCTTACCCTAGAAAGGTGAAAGGTCAGCAGATCTTCTTTGGGAGGGTCTCTTGAGCTGCCAAAATGTGTCCTCCTACAATCCATAGGCAGACTCCTAAACATACAGGTGGCCCTTGATTTACAACTACCATAGAGGCCAGAATTTCTGTGACTAAGTGAAACATTTGTTTAAATGAGTTTTGCCCCACTTTGTGACTTTCCTTGCCACAGTTTTGGTAAGGGAATCACTGCAGTCGGTAAATTAGGAACATGGTTGTTAAGTGAAACTGGTCTCCTTCTTGACTTTGCTGGTCAGAAGGTCGCAAAAGGGGATCACCTGACCCCCCCCCCCAGGGACACTGCAACGGTCATAAATATGAGTCGGTTGCCTAGCGTCTGAATTCTACTCGCCTGACCCTAGGGACTGTTGTAAGTCTGAAAAAACAGTCGTGAGTCCCTTTTTCCAGTGATGTTGTAACTATGAATGGTCACTAAATGAACCGTTGTAAGTCGAGGACTGCCTGTATTTGGCTCCCAATGCCCTGAGACTATTCCTCCTCCAGGGAGTAGCTATCAGTTGCCCACTTCTGGAGACCAGAGACGGACGGTGAGAAATGGCCTCGTTTCAAATTCTGGGTCAACACACATTGATCAGGAAAAAGAATGAAGGTGAATTTTCCTCGTCCAGGCAAAAGTGGTGAGCCGAAGTGATGCTCCGTCACCTGGCCCCAGGTGACATGGCCGTATTTCTCCTTCGTAATGATTTTATCTTTGGGGGGGGGGAATTCATTTCTGAAAGCGGTGGAGAAAACCGTGGGGTTGCTGGTGTCCGAAAAGAGGTAGCGAGAATTCCCGGCCTTCTTGGCGAATCTATCACCTGGCCGCCCAGCAGTTTGCGGGAAATCTTCTCCTGCTCCCTCTTCCATCCATCTCTGTTTGATTACTAGTTTATTGAGTTGCTTGTACCTTGAGAGATTAAAAACACAGCAAGGTGTGAGTGAGAAACGGAGGGGATGCAGTCTGCTCGGAATATAAGTCAGACATCAAAATGGCTTTTGAAGTGCAGGAGAACGGAGCCCTCGCTTTGTCACCCCAGCAGATATTGCTGGAGGCAAGGAAGCAGAAGGGAAAAAAGCAATATTTGCACTGTGCAAAGGCCACGTCCCCTTACCTGGAGAGCTGTCTGCTCCGAGGAATCGTGGATCCGACACGTTTCAAGCCAGACGGCTGCCTAAGGGCTATCAGATGGGCGGTTGAAGGGACGAATCCGCTTTTTCTGCCTCCCCTGGTCTCAGTTTTTGTAGACAAGGCCCCTGCTGCTTTCTGCTACTAACTAAATGACTAGCTCAGGACAATGACTGATTAACGGAGGCATCAGAATGGCCTTCTGTTCTTTGTGGCACGAGAAGGACTCCTGCGAAATGGTAAATCCAGAAGGACAATGAAATGGAAGCCCCTCCGTCTGCCTTGCTAGTTCTCCTGTTTGAATAAGTGGAGAAGAACGACGAAGATGGTGGGGGGACTGGAGGCCAAAACAGATGAAGAACAGTTGCTGGAATTGGGTATGTCTAGTTTAATGAAGAGAAGCACTAGGGATGACAGGATAGCAGCCTTCCAATGTCTGAGGGGCTCCTACAAAGAAGAGGGGGTCAACCTCTTCTCCAAAGCACCAGAAGGCAGGGCAAGAAGCAACGGATGGAGACTAATCAAGAAGAAAACCAACCTAAAACTAAGGAGAAATTTCCTGGCAGTGAGAACAATTAATCGGTGGAACGACTTGCCTCCAGAAGGTGTGGGTGCTCCATCACTGGAGGTTTTTGAGAAGAGATTGGACAAGAGATTGGTCTGAAATGGTGTAGGGTTTCCTGCTTGAGCAGGGGGTTGGACTAGAAGACCTCCAAGGTCCCTTCCAACTCTGTCATTCTGTTATTTGCAAGATAGGCTTCACTGCAAAGAGAAAGATTCTCCTTAGGACCCCCTCCTTTGCTTTCTCTTGGCACCCATCTGGGTTGCTATCACTGATTCGTGTCATGACACAAATTGTCTCATTGGCCCTCGTGAAGCCACGGCAATGCAATTTCTTGCAGAGGATTCACAACCCGACTTAATTGTCGAAGAAAATGAAAATGGCAGCCAGGCAAAATTCTGGAGTGGGAAAATAAAAAAAGAAAAGGTAAATATTTGCACTGTCTCGATGGCTTGGGAGGGGGGACTTTCTTTTCCTCTAGGTTGCAAATTGCTACCCCAAAAGTCAGGGAATATGCGACCCAATCCCAGAGAGCAGAGAATTTGCGCTGCCGCAGCCGCAACATAAATCTTCCAGGTGTTTAATAAAACTTCTCCACCGTTCAGCCTTGATCTTGAACCCTTCATGAGCTCTAGAGCTCAAGTATAGGAGATGCCATCATGCAAGCAAACAACACTTAATGTTTAGAAGACAGCAAGTCAAGGCCCAAAGCTGAATCAGGATTGGAGTGGATTGAAGGACGAAAGGTCTTTATTTTTCTTCCTGGGAAGAGGAGAGGCACCTATAAAATATTCTTTTTTTTTTTTAATTGAAAATTTTATAAAATTTTACAATATAAATCCCCCCCTTCCCCAACCCACCCTTCCACCCCCCTCCCTCCCCCCTCACTTCCCAGTGCCAATCACAGGGTTAACAATAACATAATCATACTCTAACTAACATTAATCAACTATTAAAATAACATATCTATAACCTCCTTTAACTCTCTTTTAAACAAATATACAGTTATTAAAAACAGTAATAATAACATCACTTTAATAATTAAAAATAATACTAAGTAAACTACTCTAACCTTTATACAACAATAATACTCTAAAATTCACTCAAAAACCAAATGATATTTTTTGGTCCCATATTTACGCTCAATATAATCTATCCATCTTCTCCAAACCAAAATATATCTTTCTTGTGAATAGTCCTTCACATAAGCAGAAATCTTGGCCATTTCTGCTAAGTTCGAGACTTTAAGTGACCATTCTTCTATAGTAGGTAAACGTTCCATTTTCCAATATTGAGCTACTAATAGTCTTGCAGCAGTTATCAGGTTCAACATCAATTCCATTTCTTTTGCATCCAAGTCTTCCATAATACCCAACAAAAATATCTGCGGCTTAAACTTTATCTTTTTCTTAAAAATATTTTGAATATCATACGATGGCTGAACAACAGAATAACAGAGTTGGAAGGGACCTTGGAGGTCTTCTAGTCCAACCCCCCTGCTGAAAGAAGGAAACCCTGTACCATTTCAGACAAATTATTGTTCAATCTCTTCTTAAAAACCTCCTGTTGCCCCTTATTTGCGTCTTTTTTTTTTCTTTTATTGAAGCGCTCCAAGAAAAGGGATCTTGGCCAAAATGCCGTGGAACCTCAAACCACAGAATTAAGAAAGCTTTATACATCTTCACTAAAGCAAAAGGCGGGATGTATAAGAAATACCATCTAACAAACACTTCAATAACAATCTAACAATTATTATATTGGTCTCTAGCTGTCCCTATTCCTAAGCCTTGGCTAATGAATGCTTCAGGAGTTATCTAATACACATTCTATTAGCTCCAGGCCTTCTCTATCCCTAACTTTTAACTGAGGTTACAAGATGCCTAACTCTTTTTTACTTTTATCAGCTTTCTCACCACCCAGAATTGTTACCAGATTTACACGTGCATATTCCCTGTGAATAACCATTCTTTGTTCTTGCTGGACAAACTCCTCAATTACAGACTTCCTGGTCTCCTTTCAAGCCTATGCCATGATCCTGCTTTGTTTTGCCTGCCAGCCCATCACTCCAGGGATGGAGCACCCACGATGTAAAAAAGATGTTGAGACTCTAGAAAGAGTACCTTGAAGAGCAACAAAGATGATCAGGGGACTGGAGGCTAAAGCATATAAGGAACAGCTGATGGAATTGGGTATGTCTAGTTTAACGAAGAGAAGGACGGGGGGCGGGGGGACAGGATAGCAGTCTTCCAGTATCTCAGGGGCTGCCCCAAAAAGAGGGAGTCAAGCTATTTTCCAAAGCGCCTGAAGGCAGGACAAGAAGCAACGGATGGAAACTAATCAAGGAGAGAAGCAACCTAGAACTAAGGAGAAACTTCCTGACAGAACAATTAACCAGTGGAACAACCTGCCTCCAGAAGCTGTGAATGCTCCAACACTGGAAGTTTTTAAGAAGAGACTGGACAGCCATTTGTCTGGAGTGGTATAGGGTATCCTGCCTGATCAGGGGGTTGGACTAGATGGCCTCCAAAGTCCCTTCCAAGTTTATTATTATTATTATTATTATTATTATTATTATTATTATTATTATTATTATTATTGTTGTTGTTGTTGTTGTTGTTGTTGTTGTTGTATGTTTTTAAATGTGTGTTATATATGTGTACACTTGAGAGCAAGCAACTAAATTTCATTTTTATTGTGTGCCGTTGTGCCCACAGGAAAAAAATGACAATAAAGGTTGTTGCTGTTGTTGTTGTTGTTGTTGTTGTTGTTATTATTATTATTATTATTATTATTATTATTATTATTATTATTATTATTATTATTATTATTATTATTATTATTATTATTATTATTATCTTCTGGAGGCAAGTCGTTCCACCGATTAATTGTTGGTGGATTGTTTCCACCCGTTGTGACGGAAGCAAACCGATATTTGTGCATCACTTCTGGGAACCGATATAAAATTTGGACCAGACTTGACAGGTGCCTCTGTTCTACTGGGCTCGCGACCGCCATTCCCTGGCTAGCCTTGATTCCGTTTTCATTTTCACTGAAGCCAAGTTTCCAAGGAAACCGTAGGATTTCCCTAACATATCAGTTGAACATCCACCAGGGAGGTTTTGCAAAAACAACAACAACAACAAACAACAACAACCCACCACCTAGATACCAGATTGCAAACAGGAAGAAGGCATCTCTGCTTGCATTCAGCGGGATACCTGAAGCTAATTAATATTCAAGGGCAGCGATCAGAACTGAGAATCCCCGACCCTCTTCACCTCAGTTTTTAATTACAACGCCAGTGTTGGGAGAATTCCTTCTGGAGGTTTCCCACCTCTCCACCAGCCGATTTCTGACTTACACTCCCTCACCTCCCCACCCCGGCTGCGGCATTCTCAATTCATGATCTGCTGTCATTATGTTATAATTACTCTAATGCATCTTCACTCAGCAACTCTTCCCGGTGGTTGGGGTTGAGGGGGGGGAGAAGGTGGGGGGAAAGGAAAGGGAAATGAAACACCAATCAGACCAGGCAATTAGAGAACAGAGATGTTAACATAAGCAGTGAATTTACTTCCTCTCATCGTAATTGATCAAAAACAGGTTTGCTTGGGTGTGCGTCTGCGTGTCAGACAGATGCTGGTAGCCCCCAGGCAGACCTGGGGGAGTTTGAGATGGAACAAGAGGCTTGAAAATGAACTATTCATCCAAAAAGGGCCTAGGACAGTGATGGCAAACCTGTGGCACGCGTGCCAGAGGTGGCACTCAGAGCCCTCTCTGTGGGCACACCTGCCGCCACTGCCGCCAGCTCGCGCAGGTCCATTAGGCCACCGCTGGTGCCTGGAGTGGCAGCCCCACCCAGCACAAAGAAAGCAAAGCAGCTGGCTAGCAAGCTTGAGTAGAGGTGGTAGAGCATGCCCCCATGCGCTCGCTGGCCTCTGTGTGCGGGGGCTGATGGTGTCAGACAACAGCCGCCCCTGCCTCACCTTGCCCCACAGCAATGGCACCCCCTCCCTACCCCCGCAGGACGAGCCTCCTGCCCACCGCCCCACCCAGCAGAGACCCCCCTGGATCTCCCCCATCCTGTCCAGCCCCCACAGGTGTCCCCCCCATGAGCAACATCAAGGTGGCCACGCCCACCCCAGCCATGACCACTCAGTCTGCCGTGACCACCGCAGCCATGCCCACTCAGTGGGCCACACACCCCTGCCCCCCTTGAGGACACCACAATGCTGATGCGGCCCTGGCACTTTGTGATAAATAATTGCGGTTTGGGCACTTGGTCTCTAAAAGGTTCGCCATCACTGGCCTAGGATAGGAGTGTCCAAGCTTGGCAACTTTAAGACTTGTGGACTCCAACTCCCAGAATTCCCCAGCCAGCATGTATTTTAGGACAATCTCAAATAGCTTTACCGTTTTTGGAAGATATATTAGGTAGAGAAAAATTCATCTTCCTTTCTCTTAAATATAGTCTCTTTACGACACCCCGATGGGACAAGTTAACTTGAGAAAGCTGCTGCCAGGAACTGTTAGCTGTACATGTATCTTTCCCGCCCGATAAGCCACTGAAATTCTGGGGAATTTGCAGAACATATTAAAACAGATTAATGTACTTTCTGTTGGAATGTACTGTGCTGTCCCAGTCATTTTTAGCATGCTGTCTAAACTAGGTCTTCACGTACAGCCAACATGCAACGTATTGCTTTGGACATTGCTTTGTGTACGAATGCAAGCAGGATTCCAGTTCCAATTTATTGGGTAAATCAGGGGTCTCTAAACCTAGCAACTTTAAGACTTGTGGACTTCAACTCCCAGAATTCCTCAGCCAGCCAAGACAACCTTAAGACTTGTGAACTTTAGTTCCCAGAATCCCTGTCATGCCTGGCTGAGGAATTCTGGGAATTGAAGTAAAGCATTATGAGGTGGTATATAAGTCTAAATCAGGGGTGTCAAACTCGCAACGTCATGTAATGTGACGTGACATATCGTGACTTTTTCCCCATTGCCGGAGGGCACGGTTTCGGCATGACACACCCGGCCCGTGGGCCGGAGGTTTGACACCTCTGGTCTAAATCAGGGGTCTTCAACCTTGGCAACTTTAAGACTTGTGGACTTCAACTCCCAAAATTCTGCAGCCAGCAAAGCTGGTTGAGGAATTCTGAAAGTTGAAGTCCACAAGTCTTAAAGTTGCCAAGGTTGGGGACCCCTGGTCTAAATGATATTGCTGTTGGACCTCTTCTTTGCTACTTCTTAGGACCAATTTCTTTGCTGGTTCCAAGACTTCAGTCTAATCCCAGAAATCAGTGCATGTTCAGGAATGGGGGGAGGGGTTGTAGCTGATATTTCCCTGTTGCTAGGTCATTGACTGTTTATCAAAGCCATCAACTGATGTAGAAGAACTCATTCTTTTTTGCTTTCCGGTAGACTGGACTTAGCTTGATAGTTGTTTCTCTGCTCAAGCTTTGTGGTTTTCAAGTTCAGAGAAAAGTGATGGAAATAGCAAACAGAATATGATTTATTGAACTGGTGCAAATGTCACCTGTGGAAAAACCAGTTTCTGATGTTCTTTTATCCTCCTTTCTAGCTTTCTTTCAACCCTGAGCTGGCTTGCTTCTTCTTTGCACCTCCTGACTTAGTCTTCAGTTTTCGTAACTCTCCCAAATAGGTGGGGATACCTAGCCAATTTTGATGAACTCAAATAACTAATCAGCCTCCAAATGTATTATTATTTGGAGCACAGATCATAGACAAGGAGGAGGAGGAGGAGGAGGAGGAGGAGGAGGAGGAGGAGGAGAAGGAGGAGAAAGCAATCATGGCAAACCAATTATGTGTTGTTGAAAAAAAATTACACATCTTTGATCTGAATTTACACACTTTGATCTGAAAGGGATGTATACAGCATTCTTCTGATCATGTGAATCTTGAGAATGGATGGCTGAACATAGGAATGTTAGGATAAACAAACACTAGGGGAAATTCAAAGTAGTAACAATGACCGAGGAAAGCATCTATGCTGGATGTTTCCAGCAAAAGCTGGATGAGATATCTTAAATCAGATTTCTGCTGAGAAGTGGATTTTGACAACATATGGTTTGTTTTGAAAAAACACATAGCCCTAGTTTGGTTCTTTAGTCTATTCATGAAAAGATATGCTTCCTTTAGTTGTGGATCTTGAGATTATAAATCAACTGTGATACCTACAACTCTGGTCTGCTGAGCTATAGAACTGGCTAAGACAGGGGTCTTCAAGCTTGGCCCTTTTATGATTTGTGGGCTTTAACTCCCAGAATTCCTCAGCCAGTGTGCCTGGGAGTTGAAGTCCACAAGTCATAAAAGGGCCAATTCTGGGAGTTGAAGTCCACAAGTCATAAAAGGGCCAAGTTTGAAGACCCCTGAACTAAGAGATAAGAGACCTTTTTTGTTATGATTCTCCCGATGTGGAATGTGTTACCCAAAGAGACTCATGCAGGATCTTCTTCTCCATTTTTTTAAAAAAACATTCATTTGCATTATCAGCATCTCTGATAAGTTACATCATCACATCACATTTCAAGAGTTTCATTTTGCCCCTCTTGTCACAGCGGAAAAGTGTGACTTCTGCATAATAATCCCTACATTTATTTATTTGAATTTGTTTATATTAATATTTAAGAAGAGTCGGTTTTGCGTAGGGGTGAAACCAGGCGACGGTGAGTTCTAGTCCTCCCTTGAGCACAAAGCCAACTAAGTGATTTTGGACCGGTCATTTTTTTCTCAGCCCTAGGAAGGAGGCAATGGTCAACCACTTCAGAAAAACCTTGCCAAGAAAACTGCGGGAACAATGGTGTCCAAGAATGGACCCAATTGAATGGGAGAAAAATATTTGTATTTACTTTTGCATCTGACCGCAATATGGATCTCGTGCTACCTTTCCTCAAACGATGCTTCGTTTTTCCTTGAATAGGAACTACTGAACTACTGGGGGAAAAAAGTTCTTTCCAGAATTTATGCAGCGTAAATGAGCACAGAGACAGCGTTAAGGTGCCAGCCATGTTTTGCAGCCGAGCGTTTCTGTGAGCCCAGCATCCTAGAGAACGTAATGGCTCTGATGGTCCCGCACCTTCCCATTTATCATAAGATTAACACTTTTATTATTATTTGGGGGGAAACAAGAGCAACAGCCCCTCACCAGGAGTGCAATCACCGTAGCTGGAAAAGAAAGAGAGAGAGAGAGAGAGAAAGAGAACGCTCTTCGCTTTTCAAAAAGTGCTAAAAATACAGTTGGAACACCTTGAGTCTCAAGCTGAGTGATAAAATAGACGGAGTCGACTGATGCAGTTCTGCAGCTGCCATCCACGCTCATTCATCCTGGCACCCCTTGTCTTTCTTTCCCCATCAAATTTAGCAAACAAAGTCAGCACTGTCAAACCCCAGGAACTGGAGGGGCAGGAGCAAAAGCAGGAGAGAAACCAAAAATAGGGCCACCCGTTTCGGAGCTCTATGTGCAGCAGAGCAAGGCAGTCTGACCCTGCGGTGTCAGAAGGAAATGTATGAATGGAGAGCCCTATTGAGAAAAAACAAGAGGCGCACCTGTCCCCCACTTGCCATGTGTCTTCCTTTCACCTGCAAGCGGACCGTATGTTGAGGCAGAGAAGAGGAACAAAGGAACATTTTCCCCAAAGGCTACAGTGGGTTATGTTTTAGTGAACTCTAGGAAAACAGTTGCTCTTCGGTGTAGAAAAACAAGAGCTTCTGTTGCCATGAAAGAAGGAAAGGAAAGGAAAGGAAAGGAAAAGAAAGGAAAGGAAAGGAAAGGAGGGAAGGGAAGGGAAGGAAAGGAAAGGAAAGGGAAGGGAAGGGAAGGGAAGGGAAGGGAAGGGAAGGGAAGGGAAGGAAAATAAGTGAAGGGAAGGGAAGGGAGGGTAAGTCTAAGGGGAAAGGAAGTGTAATGGGAAAGGGAAGGGAAGGAAGGAAGGAAAGGGAAGGGAAGGGATGGGAAATAAGGGAAGGGAAGGGAAGGGAGGGTAAGGCTAAGGGGAAAGGAAGGGTAATGGGAAAGGGAAGGGAAGGGTAGGAGAGATAGGAGGGAAGAGGAGAGGAGAGGAGAGGGGAGAGGGAAGGGAAGGGAAAGAGAGGGAGAAAGGCAGAAAGACGGGAAGGAAGAGAGGGAAGCTTTATTAGTCTGTCCCTAGCAGAGTACTCCCTAGCAGTATAATGTTTATAGAAAGGAGTAAAGCAGTAGAAGTGTGGAAAAGAGCTGTGGTAAATGATCAGAGCTCCAGTAAGAAACATTTTCCCACTCTGTTGAACGGAGGAAAGACATAATAGGGTGGCAGAAAGAGAATATGAGAGGGACAAGATAGGAAGAGATAACAAATGATAGTTCCATCTGAGCTCTGCCTTTCTCCCTCTCCTCTCCTCCCCCCCTCCCCTTCCCTCTCCTCTCCCCTTTAGGATTTGGCCTCATCTACTCGTCTGCTGCAAGAGTTTGGTGTAGTGGTTAAGGCAACAGGCTAGAAATCAGGAGATTGAATTATAATCCCATCTTAGCCATGAAAGCCAGATGGGCGACCTTGGGCCAGTTACTCTCTCTCGGCCCAACAAACCTCACATGGTTGCTGTGGTGGGAAAAATAGCAGGAGGAAGGGGTGTTAAGTATATAAAAAAAGAGAAAGGTCAAATGAAAAAAATCTGAGGAGGAGCAGGAGGAGGAGGAGGAGGAGGAGGAGGAGGAGGAGGAGGAGAAGAAGAAGAAGAAGAAGAAGAAGAAGAAGAAGAAGAAGAAGAAGAAGAAGAAGAAGAAGAAGAAGAAGAAGAAGAAGAAGAAGAAGAAGAAGAAAGAAAGAAAGAAAGAAAGAAAAAGAAAGAAAGAAAGAAAGAAAGAAAGAAAGAAAGAAAGAAAGAAAGAAAGAAAGAAAGAAAGAAAAAGAAAGAAAGAAAGAACCCTCATCCTATGTCTATCATGTGTTTTCATAGGTTTTCCATTCCGATGCATACACTTCAGAACAGGTATGTCAACAGTTTCAGAACATGCTAATATAAAACCTTATGATGAAAAAATTGAATTTAATTAATCTCTGAGAATATTCTACAATATCCGATAACGAAGTATAACACCTACAGAGGAGTTTAATGCAAACACTACTTGAGCTGGCACCTGGGTATTTGCTTGGTGCTAATGGAGACATCAGTTGAGTTAATTGAACAATTACACACTCTTGGAGCATCATCATAATGTGTAAGAAACACTCCCACCAAGAATGGAAAAGGGAGGAGCTGAATGCTCCAATCCCATGATAGTTGGCACTGAAAATATTAACACAGCAAGTTGATTACAATTGCATATTTTCAGATGTGCACAAAAGACCTTTTGTCCTTAGAAAAAAGGGTACACATCTCTTAATTACACATTAAATTTCGCTGGACTTCAGAAATCATAGATGAAAAGTTGGGTGGAAGCTTTCTTCTGGAAGATAGACCCTGAAATTCAATTTTAATTTTTGTTCTGAGATGTGAGAATAATTCATTTTTGGAGCTTTCTTTGTAAGAGGCAACTCAGCCCAGACATCACGTGTAAAAGGAAGAGAGGGAAGACAGCCCCTCCCTAATAGTTCACAGAGTACATAGTAGAATGCAGATACTAGAGTCCTCAGTCTGGCAAGATTTTGTCTACAGGTTTTGTCTATAATTCAGGTTGTGTCATTCATGGTTTGGGACCTGATAGTTCCAGAAAGACAGGAATCCTGTCAACAGCTTCACTTATCA
The DNA here is from genome assembly GCF_001527695.2 of Protobothrops mucrosquamatus. Lineage (NCBI taxonomy): Eukaryota > Metazoa > Chordata > Lepidosauria > Squamata > Viperidae > Protobothrops > Protobothrops mucrosquamatus. Next base: position 23,403 of record NW_015387214.1, read on the forward strand.
AAGAAAATGAATGGTCTAGAATTCATTTATTTATTTATTTATTTATTTATTTTATTTATATTTGGATTTATATCCCGCCCTTCTCCCGTAGGACTCAGGGCGGCTGACAATCAATTAAAATACATAAATAACAGTACAAATTTAAAATTAATTAAAAGGAATATTTAAATATTTGTCAAATTTAAAATATAATTAAAACCCCTCTAAAAATTACCCTAGGCCAGTCC
>NW_015387214.1:24866-29482 GCF_001527695.2 Protobothrops mucrosquamatus
CCCCCCCCTCAATTGAAGGAGGGAGCGGGTCACCCTGAAGAGGGAGGCCGGGCGATTATCTGATGACGCAATGAGGGTGGAGTAGTAATTAGACCTCTCCACCCTCATCGCCACTAGGTAGGATCTAACATGTATCCTTACCTGTGTTCGGTCGGATTCGGTTCGGGTAGCCCTCCAACTGCTCTCTAGGCATCTTTTCCAGCGTTTCATCTCTCTCAGCCCCTCGGTAAACCAAGGGGCCAGTTGAGACCTACGCCGGGTCAGAGGCCGCAGCGGCATGACTCGGTCCAGTGCTGCGGCTGCGGCCACATCCCAGGCCGCAGCCTGATGTTCCGCCGAGTCGTGACCTAGCTCCACAGGATATGGCCCAAGCTCCGTCAGAAACCCCTCTGGGTCCATCAGGCGCCTGGGACGGAACCATCTGGGTGGTTCCGTCTCCCTGCGGCGAGGGGCCGCGGTCCGGAAGTCCATCCTAAGAAGTGCGTGATCTGACCATGACAAGGGCTCTATGATAATCTCCCCCATTTCCAGATCACTCTGCCACTGGCCAGAGACAAAAATTAGATCCAGTGTATGTCCTCCCATGTGAGTGGGTGCATGAACTAATTGGGTCAAGTCCATGGTCGTCATGGAGGCCAAGAACTCCCGAGCCACCGCTGACGTCTCGCCCGCCGATGGCAGGTTGATATCCCCCATAACTATAAGTCTAGGGGTCTCAACCGCCACCCCGGCTATCACGTCAGCCAGCTCAGGCAGGGCCGTTGATACATAGCAGGGAGCCAGGTATATTATCAACAGGCCCACTTGCACCCCATGCCCCCACTTCACAAGGAGGGACTCTACACCATCATGTTAAATTCTCTCACTGAATTATATACATCTAGTAAGTTAAAGAGTGCAGAGAAGAGCAACAACAACGATTAGGAGACTGGAGGCTAAAACATATGAAAAATGGTTGCAAGGGTTGGGTATGTCTAGTTTAATGAAAAGAAGGACTAGGGGTGATGTGATAGCACTGTTCTTAGATTTGAGGAGCTGCCACAAAGAAAAGGGGGTCAAGCTATTCTCCAAAGCACCTTTTTGCACCAGGACAAGAAGCAACGGATGGAAACTAATCAAGAAGAGAACCAACCTAGAACTAAGGAGAAATTTCCTGACAGTTGGAACAATTAATTAGTGGAACGACTTGCTTCCAGAAATTGTGGGTGCTCCAACACTGGAGGTTTTTAAAAAGAGATTGGACAGCCATTTGTTAGAAATGGCATTGGATTTCTTGCTTCGGCAGGGTCTTGGATAGAAGACCTCCGCGTCCCTCCCAAATGTGATAATCTGTTGTTCTATTAAATTCAAATGTGCATGTAGTTAATGGGATGTTCCCATCACTTTCAGACAAGTGGAAATTCAACAAAGACTTTTAGGGTTCATGCATTCATCGGTGATAGGACCAGCTCCTGGATGGTAGGGTCCTAATTAGCTAAGAAGTACATTAAGGTTTTGCTTTCCTATCTCCCATGTGCATATGGTGTAACATGTGAAGACTCCAAATATATATATATATGAGGATGGGTTTACAGAATCAGTTTCACCCAGCAGAGCTGCAGTCAAATGCTTAAATGAAAAAGGATGGATAGACTTAGATTCTCCAAAAAGGACGAGTTTGCTTCACTGAGTCCCATCAGTCAATGGAGCTCATTCCTTTTCCTTTGCCACCTCGGCTGCTCGCTTCCTTCTAAGTGATCGATTGTGAGGATAAGACTCTGATGCTATGGAAATTGCTTCATTGTGACAGAGCTCTCAGCTGGAAAATATGATGGGCAGCTAGAACGAGCAGCACAAACGTGCAAGGGCCAAAGAAGTAGCCTTGAGGAGAAAAAAAGAAATCTTGCCTTGCTATGCATGGAAGTCATCTTTCTTGAACCATTCGCAATAGCGGCAGAATTTCTGGAAGCTGTAATTCCCCCCCCCCAAATAGCTGAAGAGCAGCTATTTGGGTTTACTAGCACTAGTAGATACTAGCACTTGTAAGTTACACTGTTATATATTCCGCTTGTACCCTTGGTGGTTGCTAGCTCCATATTTGCTGTCCTGTTTACAATGATAGCTTAAACGTACCTAGGCTGACTCCTTACTTGTTGCTTCTATCTTCCTCAGAGGGGACCTCTTCTGGGATGGAATGTGCAGTGGAGAAGAAGTGGGAGTAAGTGTTGGTAGCACAGAGCTTTCCAGAAAGAAGTCCAGATTAAGAGACTGCACAGTCCCAAGCTGGATGGGGAGCAGGGAAGAAATCCAGGGAGCTACATTCTATAATCTCTCAGGATATATCTAGTAAGTTAGAAGTTTATAGCTTTAGTCTGGCAAGATTCTGTCCATTAGGTATAAGCAAATAAAGGATTGGACTCAATTGGATTTCACTCATTCCTTCTTCCAACAAACATTTCCAAATTACATGTTACTAGCATACAACAAGAATGGCTGAGTAATCTCTTGGTGGCCATTTTTATTTATTTATTTATTTGTCTCTCACCATATTTTTACAAATAACTCAAGCTGGCAAACCTATCCTTCAAATATGCATACACACTTTCCTCTTCCTATATCCCCAAAATAATAACCCTGTGAGGTGAGCTGGGCTGAGACAAAGGGTCTGGCCCAAAGTCATCCAGCTGTCTTTCGTGGCCAAGGTGGGACTAGAATTCACCATCTCCCACTTTCTAGTCTGGTGCTTTAACCGCTAGACCAAATTACTTCTCATTTGTACAGTTCTTCCAGTTGCTGCCAAGGAGATTAAATACAAAACAAAAATCCACAGTGGTGCAATCTGGATTAACACCCCTAAGGAAATGTTTTGGAGGGTCTCAAATGCTCCTCAATTTTCAGTCTCAAGGAGGCAGGGGTCCTCAGTGTCAGAACTGACAAAATAATGAAACACATAGTTAAATAATCATAGGCTAGATGATAGAATGACTTAGATGAAGAAAACTGCTACCAAGACTAGACCAATCGGATATCTTACTGTTTAATATCTGCTGCAATCTCTTGCCTTGTTCACACATCTATTTGTTGCTGCTGCACGGAATGTGAAACTGACAACTACTAATTTCACATAAAGTTAAATAGGCATGTTACAACTGAATACCAATACGGTATTGGCCCAAGGCTACACTCGCGTCTGCTCAGATATTGTTGGCATGCAGAGAGGTAGGAAAGAAGGAATGGAAGGATAAGACACTGGTGGTGAATGGCAGCCACTTATGGACCTGTTTGTTCTGTCAGAAGCAGCGATGGTAGTTTAAGTGTTGTTCTCTGCAGGTTGCATCTGAGTTTTAGCTAAGAAGGAGCGTGAAGTGTAATATGAAGTAAGCAACAAGGAACATGTTCCCTGCTGCTGTTCAACAAAGCTGGAGGCCATGTAAGCTGATGACATCAGCTTTCTCCAAGCTGGCAGGCTCCAGATGTATTGGTTCTTCAAGTAGTTCCAAGCAAAATGTCTATGCACATCTGGGATGGCACATCATGTGACATCCCAAACTTAAATTAACAAAACACATATGCTGTGTTCACAGAACACATGGTACCCTAACACAGAGGTCCCCAACCTTTTGGGCATCAGGGACCGGTTCCGTGGAGAAAGGTTTTTCCACAGACTGGAGAGTCTGTGGTTTTTTGTGCTGCCTGCATCCCACAGATGGGGCTTTGCTTGTTTATGTGGACCAGTTGCTGGCATGCTGTAGCCTGGTACTGGTTCACGGACCAGGGGTTGGGGACCCCTGCCATAACAAGTAAACAATTTGATTATTTAACATGATGGCCCAATTCACACGGATTAGGGTTCTCCCCTCATGCTGAACCCCAAGTGATTTAACTTCATTTTAGCCTAGTGCATGTAAATCTATCCCTCTGAAGTGTCCTTGCTGTTGGCTAATCTAGTTCCACATTCTGCCTCTCAATGTGATCATTCAAAGGGAAGATCACAAACAAATCTTGAGGCCAATCACTATGTTTAAGATTTGCCCACAGCCTCTAATAGTACATGAGCTTAGAAGAAAATCCAGAAGCCTCCAGCACAGTGCTTCAATTTTGAGAACATAAGAAGAACTCTATTGAGTCAGGCCAAAGACTATCTTAGGGAACAACACTGATCCTCTAAATATTTTTGAACTATATTCCCCATCAATTGTAGACAGCATCGGCATACAAGGGGTGGTGAGAACTGAAGTCCAAAAATATTTGATCAGTCATTTCCTTTCTTACTGTGGCTGATCAGATACATCTGGAAGGCTCACAAGACGAGTATCAGGAGCTATGGACTTTTCCCAAGCCATACCTCTTTTCTAAGCATCATTCTGGATTTTTGCTTTATTTACCGGATTGCCAAAAAAATCCAGTGAAGAAAGAGAAACTGAAAGAGTTATGTATCCTTAACCTTGAGAAAAGTTGACTAAATGAAGTATTCTTCAAACATCTGAAAGAATGTCTTACAAAGGAAGGTTAAGATCTATTTTCTCTTATACAGGGCAGGGCATAGAATAGATGTTTTAAGCTACAGGAAGACAGATTCTGACCAGTTGTTAGTAAAAACTTTGACAGTTAAAGCACATCAACAGTAGAACCAATGA